>NC_081406.1:60824081-61132101 GCF_030272615.1 Cryptomeria japonica | reverse complement strand
AATGGTCCTTAGATTAGGACCTGATTAGATTGGTTGATTGATTGAATGGATTGGATTGAATTGGATTAGATTGGATTGGTTGATTGATTGAATGGATTGGATTGGATTGGATTGAATTGGATTGGATTTTATTTCATTTTATTGGATTGGATTGGATTGGATTGGATTGAATTGGATAGGATTGGATTGGATTGATTTGGATTAGGTTGGATTTGATTTGATTTAATTGGATTGGATTAGGTTAGATTAGAGGAAGAATGAATATTAGTTGAGGAAGGATGATTGTTTGAATGGATGAAAGTGGATTGGGGATTGGAGAATTTCTTGGATAGATAGAAATGGATTAAATATTTGATGATGATAAGATGGAATTTGGAGAGAGGGAGGATTGATTGGTTGTGGGGGATGGACTTGGCAAAAGATGTCAAGTAAAGAAAACACAATGGTCAAAATAAGTTAGACTCAAAAGACACTCATGCTCCTTCAAGACACATTCTATGGTGAGAAAAGACAATAGTCAATGGATCCCAATTGGTTTCCCAGCTATGCTTACCTAGAGCAGATACTTAGATGCTTGACTCCACTAGATCCCCTCCACAGCACTCACTTCTCCGGGGTAGCCAAGCATCAATTCCCATGAAAACTCCTCATGGCAAACTTTGTGTCTCTACTAAGGGCCGTAAGAATATTGACCAAAAACTATAGAAAATTTAAATTTTGAATTGCTCGCGTTGTTTGACCTGCAGACGTGCTGAACCAGTGAGGTAGACATGCTAAAGTGTAGACGGACGCATTGAAATGATAATCTGCAATCTAAAAACACTTCAAACTCATAAAAACGTTAAAAATAGGGATGTGGGTCCCACCGGGCATGCCAGAATGAAGAGGGGAAAATGGATTGAAATGTCACATGATCAATAACACATTGAAATAACAATGAAATAAGCATGAAAATACTAAGACATCAAAAGATCATTTTATACCTTTGCTATTTTACCTCTTCCTCGGATTGAGCCTTCGGTGAAGTTGAATAGCGCCTCTCTTCAACTTGATTGGATGGGCTCCTCCTTGAGGGATGTGGAATGATCTCCAAATGCTCAACAAGGTAAGTGGATTGTTGGATTGGATTTGGATTAAAATATTTAGGATGGATGGATTTGATAGAGGATTATGAAGAGAGAGAGGAGAAAAGAGCAGCATGACAATGCATGAGAAGTGGATGATTTGTGAGGAGAATAGACTCCAATTTATAGATTGGAGAAGGCCAATGGAGGGCCAAAATTGATTTGATTATGAAAGGTTGAGATTGATATTAGATAGAAGGCATGGATCAAGGGTGCCTTGGGAAAATAAATAGGAATATAAAATTCCTTGGGAAATGGGGGGAGAATTTTGAATTTCAAATATGAGGAATTAAAAATTCTAAAATAAGGATGCATTGAGGGATTCAAAGAAATTTGAATTTCTTTGAGAGACTCAATGTTGATGTGACATGAGTGGGAATTAAAAATTGAGGGATAATGATAATCATGATTATGAGAGATTCTAGAAGGATTAATTAGGTTGAGTAAGATTAGGAAAAGTGATTTTTAGGAATCACATGACTAGGTTAATTAATTAGAATTAATTAACTGAGAGGATTTAGAGGAAATAATTATTGAAGGGACTTTAAAAGAATAGAGGAATAATTAATTTATTTGATAAATTAATTACTGGACAATAGTGACAGGATTAATTAAATTAGATTTAATTGATTCTGAGAGGAATAAAGATAACACAAATAAATTAATTAATTATGTTGATAGGCTTAAATTAATTAAATATTAATTTTAGGTGTCTATATCTGCAACTGCACTTCTTGTACTATCAACGCCCTCCTACTTAGAGCATCTTCAACCTTATTGGCTACCCCTTTCTTATGCTTGATGATGAAGGTGTATGCTTGAAGACTTTCAACCCATTTCATATGTCTGTGACTGAGCTTCTCCTATCCAGTCAAACAACTAAGAGCATGATTGTCAGTATACACAATAAATTCCTTAGGAAGTAAGTAATGCCTCCACTCTTTTAGAGCTTGTACCATGGTATACAACTCTAAATCATATAAGGAATACTTCATCTTTACTTCATTCAATTTTTCACTGAAAAAAGGCCACCGGTCTTCCCTCTTGGCTCAATACTTCTCCTATAGCTAACCCACTTGCATCACATTTAATGGTGAAGACCTTACTGAAATCAGGTAATACTAAGACTAGGTACTTGGCAACTTTTTGTTTTAAAAACTCAAAACTCTTATCTGCTTCTTTGGTCCACACAAAATTCACCTTACCACCACCCTTGATGTTTTCCAACATAGGTGGAAAAATATCACTGTAATTCCTAATGAATTTTCTATAAAATGTTGTCAAACCATGAAAACTTCTTACCTCTCCTATTGTCTTAGGTGTAGACCAGTTCAAAATAGCCTCTACCTCGGAAGAATCCATCTTCAACCCACCCTTAGATATGACAAAGCCTAGATAAACCAATTCTTGCTTCATGGAGTCACACTTTTCTAAATTTATCATCAACTTCTACTCCTGCAGCTGCTTCAAGACTATCTCCAAGTGTTTCAAGTTCTCCTCCTTTCTCTTACTGAACACCAATATGTCATCAAGGTAGACTACCACAAATTTCCTTATAAACTCCTGCAACACGTCATTCATTAGTCTCATAAAGGTGCTAGGGGCATTTGAAAGACCAAAAGGCATCACAAGCCACTCATACAACCCCTCATTGGTTTTAAATGCATTCGTCCACTCATCCCTCTCTCTTATCCTTATCTGATGCTACCCACTCTTGAGGTTGATCTTAGAGAAATAGGTAGCTCCCCTCAATTAATCCATTAGATCCTTTATGCTAGGAATAGGAAGCCTATATCTGATGGTTATCCTATTGATAGCCCTAGAATCATTGCAAAGCCTCCATTTCCCATCCTTCTTTGAAGCTAAAATAGTAGGTATTGCACATGGGCTAAGGCTCTTTCTCACCAACCCTTTATCTAGGAGCTCCTGAATTTGCCTAGCTATCTCTTCATTCTGTTATGAGGTCATTTTATATGTTGCCTTGTTAGGGAATATTGCTCCTAGTATGAGGTCAATCTGATGACTAATATCTCTAATAGGTGGCAAGGAATCAAGTATGTCTTCAGCAACCACTCCTTTGTACCTCTCAAGTAGCTCCCTGAACTCCTTGGGTCCTACCTCACTCACACCATTCTTCCTTTCTTCCTTGGGCTTCACAATCAAAGAAAATCCTACCCCACCTTCATCCTTTAGTGTATCAAGGATTTTTTTTCCCCTACTATCATCACACTAGATCCTAAATGTTGTGGGTCTCCTTCTACCATTGACTGTATCTTAAAAGTCACACCATCCTTTTGGAAAGAGTAAGCATTCTTTTCTCCATCATGATGAGCCTTTTTGTCAAGCTATCATGGTCTGTCAAGCAAAAGATGGCAAGCATCCATTGGAAGGATTTCACACAAAATTATATCCTTATACCCCCCACTACTGTACTCTACCCATGCTTGTTCATTGATGAGTGTGTGTTGCCCCTTGTTCAACCAAATGACCCTATATGGACAATTATGGGGTATACTCTCCAAGTTCAACTTGTTTATTGCTTCCAAAGATAAAATCTTATCAGTAGACCTTGAATCTATGACAACTTTACAAACCTTACCTTGAATCTTGTAGTTGACTCTAAACAAAGCCTTTCTTTGGGGTGGCTCGGTCTTTAGTTCCTAGAGTAGTGTCCTCTTGATCATCAAGTTCTCTCCCATCTCTGATGTTAAATTCACTTCAGGAGATGTTACACTCCTTGCATCTTCTTGAGTCAAATTGGTTCTCCTCTCACCACCATGAGAAGTTGAGGCATTCTCTAGACATTTGTAAGTCGAGTGCCCCATCTGATTGGAGTTATAACATCTCATACTGGAGAACTTGGATCCTCTCCCTGATCCATTTGTCCCACCTCTTCCATTAGGTCTTCTTCCATGATAGCCTCCTCTCCTAATTGAGTCCCCAAATTGCTCTCCTTGGCTAGACTCACCACTAGACCTTTGGTTAGGACTTCTTCCTCCAAAACTGCCTCTACCTCTAAAACTTCTCCCTCATTTACCTCTATTACCCTACTCACTTCTCCTCTTTAGTATCTCTTCTGCCCTTAGGGCCAATTGAAAACACTTGTTCACTATCTCTGGTGCCAAGATGTTGATCTCATCTTGGATGTTCATTCTTAGGTCGTTCAAGTACCTGGCCACTTTCTCTGATTCCTCTTCTTGTCTCTTTGATCTGAGACTGAGTTTATGAAACTCCTCCGTATATGCATTCACATCAAGGTCTCTTTGTCTGAGGTTTTTGCAACTTTTTATACATCTAAACTTCATAGTCAATGGGCATGAATTGTGCCTTGACTTTAGCTTTCATCCTTTCCCAAGAGGCTATCGTACTCTTTCCATCCTTAACTCTCTCCTCTTGCAAATAGTTCCACCATGTAAGAGAAGACCCCTTCAACCTTGGTTTTTCCAACTTAACTCTCTTGTCTTCATGGATTTCTTTGTACTCAAAATGATTAGTCAATGCCTCAATCCAGTCTATCACCTCTTTGTCTTCCATGCTTCCACTATATATAGGCAACCCATCTATGGTGTCCCTATTAACTGACCTCAAGGCATCTCCTCTACCCACTTAGGGGCTTCCCCATATTCTTTATCCCCTTCTTCATTAGTGTCACATCCATCTTCCTTATCATTGCCCTTAGTTTTTTTTAATTCTTCAAGCTTGGACTCAAGCATCTCTTCAATCAACTTATTCACCGGATCTTGTGACATACTCTTAGGAGGCATTTTGTTAGACCCTATTTCAATCTCTTCCTATGACATACACTAAGACCACACAACCCAAGGGATCTTCAAAATCCTGCTCTAATACCAATATGATGAGGAGGCAACAGATTGAAAGGATAACCTTGAACCAATCAACCTCTAAGGCTCACAAACTCAACCAAATCCCTACTATCAAAGGGTCCCTACACAGCACCCAATTTAAGCAATGGTTCAATTACACTAAGCAGCACCTTGGAAGACTCAAAGGCTCCACCATGTCCCCTTACAAATGACTAGCACTCTCAAGTCTTGTGTGACTACACACACCCTTGCATACATGAGTGGGCTACTACTAGGCTTTAGGGGTTTGAATGGCCCACTTAACCAATTCGATGCAAAAACCCTGGGAGGTGTGTTCTAACAACACCTTAACACAAATGAAACAAGATTTCATGGTTTAGACCTTCCAGAACATCAATTTTGACTCACTTTCCCACAAACAATCATAATTGCAATTAGCCCTCCATTTGAAGGAATCAGGTGATAACGTTTGGCACCCTGAGGATCTAGGAAAACAAATTATATTTTCAGACACTCTTTTGGGAGTTCTCAACAATATCTCACTTTAAGGTTTCAAACCAACTTGCAAATATCCCAACCTATACTGCACTAACAGACCTAATAGGGCTATTAGGCCTATTTGACTAAACACCTTTCATAAACTTGCTTGGCTCTCCTAAATGATGACTACCGCTGACCATGAAATTTTATGTCAACCTCCAAAATACTCCTCTGCCACATTCAAACCCCTTTCCAGTGCCCTACCACTCAATCTACACGCATTGCACTCATCAAACCAACCTGTCACATAGAGATGTCAGACCTAGGGTTAGTTCTCCATCATCTTCGCCATGTTGTGTCCTCTTAATGGATTTTGAAAATTACATATGATATAGTGGCCTATCATCTCCTATAATGGAAAAGTGTTCAACTTAGGATTGATAGGCCAAAATCCATTATTACAGTCAAACCCTAGGGGTTTTAGGCTACCTGATAGAGATTTGCTTGTAGAATGGGACAGTGATCACTTCAACACTTCACACCAAATGTAAAACAAAGGTAAAACAAACTAGTTTCAGGATCTATGTGATAATCATTCTTGTCAATCCACCTTCAGTATGGAATCAACAAAAATTAGATGGTTTTCTAAGTTTCCAACAGTTTTTTATGCTTCAATTTCCTTCTCAATCAACAACCTTACATCTTTCGGTGTTTGGGACCTTTAAAGGTATCTCCCCAAACTATCACAACCTCCTCCAATTTTTTTTCAAACTGAACTAACCATTGGAGAATCACAACTTACAAAAAGTGCAAAATTGTCATGACAACAAATTGTCAATATGACACGTTTTGCATTATTCAATCAACTTAGACTCCTGACTATCATAGTCCCCCAAAATGATTACATTTGATTCTAAAACATCAAAAATGACTCAAATAAACCTTTGGCCACTTGATCCCTCAATTAGACCATTTTGACCCTTATTGACTCAATTTGCTCTACAAGACCTTAGGTGACAATTTGACCCAAACATGGACAAACTTGTCACACTCCTAGGACATTGAATTACAAAAATGACCCATAGGGTCTTATTACATTCATTGTACACTAATAAAAAATCATCTTGTCTTTGGCTCATTCCTTCATAGGTGGTGCTCCTGCACCACAAGGTAATGATACCTAATGAATATTTAGCAACATTGTCAAAGCCTTAGATAGTAAGAGAATCGGGCTTAATAAGAGATGTATATACATTGATCTTATGAAACAAGTTAATGTTATAAACATTAAGGCCACAACCGTTGTCCACTAGTGTTTTCTTTATTGCGCTATCATTTATAATAACCACAATCATCGAAGGATCATATTGTTGTTGAATTTCACTAGAGGGTAGCTCATCTTGTGTAAATACAAACTGAGCCTTAGGTGTTGTGATAGAATTAATCAAGGAAGTCATATTATTAGATGTCATGCAGGTGGGACATTTAATGTTTTCAATGCATCCTGTAGCATTTTATGATAAGTTGAAGAACTTTGAATCAAATCCCAGAGGGATGTCTTAGCAAGAGTAGCTTTAAGTTGTTCAATTAGTTCATAATCCTTACCAAGAGTTTGTGAAATGTGAGGCGCTTGAGGAAGAATAGGTTGAGGATCAAGAAGAGAAGTTTAAATAACCAGAGGAGAATTAGGTTGCCTATTGTTTCTTGTATTATAGGTATGGGCAACTGCATTATAACTCTCCTTAGTTAGTTGTTTAGCGTAGCTATAAGGACTCTTAGTGGGATTCCTTCCTTGAACTATAATGATGAGTTTGTTTGGAGTACTAAAGGAATCATGACTATATCCACCTTGAACCATGAAATGAGGTTGATTAGAAAGAGGTGAAGTTAGAGAAGGAAAAGCACCTTGGACTACAAAAAGAGGTTTGCTATATTCATTCACATTGATCATATTGATTAACCTTTTAGATGCATTATTCTTGTTTGAAGGTTTAGGCAAAGACATAAAGTCATCAAGGGCATCGTCCAATAAAGCATGATCATAGTGATTGAAAGGCTTATCTTTGGACTAAAAAGGAGACATAACCTCATAAAGGGAATTGTGAAGGTCAACCATGTCATTATATTTAGTGGAGGAGTTGATAGGAATTTACCCATGAGAGGAATCATTCAACTTATCTTTCTCATCATCACGAAATGGCATAGTAACAAGGTTAATTAGTTTCTGGAAAAATGAGGGTTTAAAAGGCTTAGGGTTCAAAAACTCATCTAAAGCTTCATCTAATTCATCCTTACTAAACTCATAATCAATAAAATTGCATACATCATCAAAAGAATGAACGTCTTGCAAATAAAAATATGATATTTTGAAATGAGAATTGAAATGAAATCTAAACACACAATGCAAGCAAATAAAGGGAAATCACTTTATTTTTTTCTTTTCTTGAATTTTTTCACTTTTTTTTTTGGAATTTTATGTTTATAAAGAAAAATGAAAAGATACCAAATCTAGATCTAATAATGCAATGTAATGAAAATGAAATTAGACTCACATCAGGCTCACCAAAGATGTGTAGGGGAAAAAGTGAGACTGAGTATGGAAACCCTAATCTTGCTCTCATACACACTCATGGAATACGAAAGAGCCTAGGGAGGTGACACACTTCGGGCTACTTCTTGTGTGGAAGAGAGAGTCAAGGATCACCTCTTAGGTTTTCTATTCCTTTGCTATAAATGAGAGAGAGGAATGATTCAAAAATGCAATCTAACCTAGGATGCAAGTAAGCAAGCAAACCCTAATCTGGAAATGCAGATCAAAGGACAACTGATATACTGTTGAAAAGTACAGATTAGGAGGAAAAATCAGAGGTGCACTTGTGTCTAAAATCTGAGCAGAAATGTCTAGAACCAGAGTGCCATGCCACTGTCCTGATTCTACAAGTCTAGAGCTGCAACTAACAAGATAGGTTTTGAAGCCTGCAAGACATTGTTCTGCCAAATCTTGCTGACAAAGGGTAGGACCAAGGTGCCACACCCCTGTCTATAGGGTTTTCGATGAAATCTACACCCAAAAACTGTCTATGTGTGCTACTTCAGTTCCACAACTTCCAGTGATACTCGGATCCGAACCTATATCTGAAGCTACAAAAAAGTGTTCTCGGTGGCTATATAGGGTTTTACCTTAGTCAATCCCATGTGTTGGTGATTTCCACCTCCACAAATAGTCGATAATGTACTCAAAATGTGTAGGCAAGAACCTTGTGTGTGTGCAAGATCTTAAAATTAAAGCAAACAATCTAGAGCAACCCTAAAGAGTAAACCCTAATTGCTTATAATTGACAAAGTAAATGCTCTAAATCCATGATGCAAAGTGATCTCAAGCATGAATATGAATTAAAATGAAGCTTATGAAAAGACATGAAAACAACATGAAACCATACCCAACCCCAAGGGAGAGGTACAAGACAATCATCAGTTGGTGATCTCTTATTGTTCTTCTATATCTCCAAAAGCCCCCAATCGGTGAAATGATGCTTGATGAATGTTTGATGGATGAATGTTGAATGTTGTTGAGGACTTAAAAGATATACTCTTTCACTGCACAAAAGGCTCTTTATACTCCAAAAACCTACCCTTAGATTCTTAGAAGAAGACCCTTCAAATGAAGAAAGAGAGCTCTTAAGTATGGAACCCTAGATCTTAATTTCATGTTTAGACCAACCTAGGATTTGAATTTCTCGCCAATATTTTTAGGTTAAGCATTATTATATCATAGGATGATGCTCCCAAAAATTCGAGAAAAAAGTCGAGGACCATGTGCATTCCTGCCACGTCCCGACCAACTTTTCACCAAATTTTTCAGGACCGTTAGATAGATGATATTAGAGCGAATCCCAAAGTCACAGCTGATTTCAAGATGTTTTGATATGCAAAATTGAGCCTTAAAGGTCGAAATAAGACATAATTAGGGTTTATGATTAAATGATTTATTGAAGGAATAAGATGAAAAGGGGCACGCTTAGGGTAAAGGGCCCAACTTTATAACATGTAAAGTGATGAAACATAACTTTTGATTTAATTAAATTAATTAATTAAATGCTTAAAGGGGAATTAGAAATGCAAGATGCAAGACACACTAAGGCGGGTGCTAACCTAAGTGTGAAATTGTACCATCCTAGCAAGGGTGTACAATTTACGACACTATAGGTGCAAGTCTTTGATTGAAGGTTTATTATATCTGATGCAGACTAGACTGGATAATGAATGTCGTTTGTATTATATCAAGATATCAGAGTGATCCTATAGAGAATCATGAGAGTGTGGTGAAAAGGATTTTCAGGTATTTGCAAGGAACAATTGAATATGGTTTGTGGTATCCTAAAGATGATGGTTTTACACTATGTGCATATACAAATGCAAATTGGACTGGAGATGTTGATGACTGGAAGAGCACATCTGGTGGAGATTTCTTTCTTGGAAAGAAACTTGTTTCATGGATCAGCAAGAAGTAGTCATGTACCTCTTTATCTACTACTGAAACTGAGTATGTTGCTGCTGCTACTAACTGTACACAAGTTCTATGGATGAAGCAAATGTTGAAGGATATAAGGGTATATTGTAATGAACTGGTAGTTATTCACTATGATAACTCTATTGCTATTGAGATATCAAATAATTTGGTATTTCATTCTAAGACAAAGAACATATCCATCAAGTATAACTTCTTGAAGAAGAAGGTGAATGCAAATAAAGTCAGAATGGTTTATGTGAACACTAAAGAGCGGATTGTAGATATCTTCACTAAACCTTTGCCTAAGGAATCATTTGAGTACTTCAGAGATAGATTGGGGGTTTCTACCCCTCCGGTAGAGACCTAAGTGATGTTGATTTGCATCAGTCTGGTATCCATTTACAGAGCTACTATTCATTATGGATTGATGTGTTGGTGCTACTACTCAAGGGGAGTAGTCAGCTATGTGGTTCAATGGATTTATGATTTTTCTTTGATGTTTATGTCAGATTTTTGGCATTGATGTCAAAGGGGGAGAGATATATGTGAAAAATAGAGCTTAACAAAATATCAGTCAAAGGGGAGAGATTAGAGCTTAACAGGGTGTAGCGTCCTAAAATTGCGACACTTGCAATTTCGACTGCATTTGGGTCTTCACGATGGCGATGCAACACGGAACCTGAATGGAGACCCCGAAACTTGTTCATGACATCAAAAACTGCATTTTTCAGCACCCTGGCCTGATCCTCCTTGCACCCTGCTGTCCCGGGAGGTGGGACCATGGCGCCCAACGCCCTGGTCCTTCAGGACTAGGGCGCCCAGCGCCCTGGTCCTTCAGGACTAGGGCGCCCAGTACCCTGGTCCCCCAGGACCATGGCGCCCAGCGCCCTGGTCCCTGGCCCTATTTTGGGCCCGGTCTCTTTTGGGGCTTCGGGTCTTTAAGTTTGCAAATTGGAAAATAATGTTTCCTGGTCAGCCTAAGGTCGGGAAAATCAGTCTAACAGCCCTAATTGACAAATATATAAACTACATTTCCTCTCCCATTTGGAGGAGGAAGGAAATATGTGTACAAGACACGGAAGCGATATTCAAGCATTCAAGCATTCAAGCATTCCTTCAAGCAATTGAGCATTCTAAGTCTCCATTCAAGGCTAAGTGTTGCATTCAAGACAAGGATTCAACCATTGAAGAGGAGATCACATACAACAATACAACATATTACATACATTACACCTTCGCATGTAAGAATACAAACATTCTTACAACAAGGAATCAGTACTTGTTTACATTACAAACATTTACATTTACAGCATTCTCATTTCTTGGTTAATTCCAAAACTGGGGTTTGACCTAAAGGCAAACCCCTCATCCCTAACCCCCCAATCGTCCTCTCTTTTCTGTGTGTAGGTTGCAGGTACGCGGCTGTAATTGAAGATCTGGAATCCTTGTGCAGAGACGAACAGATCCCCCTTCGTTTCGCGGATTTTTTGGAGGACCGTGTGCACGCCGGGCACCATCGTCCCGTCAACTTTCGCTCAAATTTGCAGAACAGCACTGTCTCGACATTTTACTGCTAATTCCAGGTCCGCAGCTTCATCCCGTATCCCTATCTCTGTTTATAAGTGAATATTTCTTACTTTACATGCATTCCTAGTTCAATCATTCTATCTACATTATTTACAAAAGAGGGTATCCTTGATGTCTTAACCCTTGAAACTCATTTAAAATCCAATCTTCCATTGCGTGGGATTGGATCTTGTGGGTTTCAACCCCTCTTTTGAATGTAAAGTCTCTCCTAAGTGAAAACCATCAACCCTAGTGACTCTCCCTTCTCTCTCCTTGGAGTTGGGGAGGGGAGAACAACTAGGGTTCGATTTTTCCGCTTTACATTTTGGTTAACCCGACGTGAACATCCTCATTCTGATTATTAATGGTTAGATCTGAAAATTTTGCTTCCCTAATTACATTTCCATGTTTGATCTTTTGCAAATTTTAGAGGTTAATTGCATAAAAACCCTAAAATTTTCTTTTTAAGTAATTAAACTTGTGAAATGTTTAATTGTTAATGCTTGTTTCAGATCTACCCTTCTATTGCAAATTGTTAATTCATATCTGTTCTTTAATTCTGAAAATTAAGTGGTTAAATGTCAAAACCTTAATTTTTAAAACCTTCTTGATTCAACCTTTGACTGATAATTTCACTGATCAAAACACCTCCAAATCGGCTGTAATTTTGGATTCCGCAATAAAATCACAACATCTTTCATCCCTGAAAATTTGGAAAAAAGTTGCGAGGACCGGGTGCACCCCGAGCGCCATCGTCCCCGACATTTTTTCTGAAATTTCGGGAGCTAGATCTTATTGTATTTTTCTGCTAAAATCCAGAATTTTGGCTGATTTTATCAATTTTAACACCTTCAAAATTAAAGTCAAAGTTGTTCTAGCGATTGCTTGGATTGAGGCTTCTAATCATTCAAAATTTGTTGAAATTGAAATTTGTATCAAAATTGTGTTTCTTACAGTCCTAAATCTGAAAAGTGTGTTGGCATTCATTCGAAATTTTAGTGCTTTATTCAAATCTTTACAATTTGTGACTTTTGAAATTAAGTGTTTAATTGCAACAACTTTGATTTCCACTTTCAAATTCGAATTTTGCATGAAATCGAGTCAACTTTTAAATTTCAAAGCTTGCATTGCTTTCAGTATTCCCTCTAAAATCATAAAATTCAAAATTTCAGTTTCCCTCTCTTTTTCAAAATTCAAAATTTGCATTTTTCAACAATCTTGGTAGGGTTCAATTTTAAGATTGCAACTTTAATTTGGCCTATCTACAGATCGTAAAATCACTCAATTTTTTCAGATTAGCTTTAAAATCATCATAACTTTCATCCCTGAAAATTTCGAAAAAAATTGCGAGGACCGTGTGCACTCCGTTCGCCACGGTCCCGGACATTTTTTTCGAAATTTCGGGAGATTGTCCTGATTGCATTTAATAGCTTAAATCTAGGAGATTGGCTGGTTTTATTGAAATTTGCTAGGTACCTCTAAAATTCAAAATCTTCTCTCTTTCTTTAGTGCATGAGTTTTACAACAATAATCCCTACTTACACTATTCCCGTTAGACAAAGCCTTAGAATTAAGTCTTTCCAAGGTGTAATTACCGAGGAGATGGAACCTAATTTGAATGGCCTTTTTAACGAGGACATGGGTAATTCCTCTAATCCTCTTAATGATGAAGAATCTCTCCATGAGGTTTCTGTAGAACAACTTTCAAAATTGGATAACCAATTTGATGATTTTCGACAATGGATGTCTCAAGAATACCCCGATAGTCAAGCTCTTTCATTAATTGAGGGTCTAAAACGTATGGTTCAAAGTGATAAGAATGGAATTGATATTTTGTGTGGTATTGCACACATTGTGGATTCGAATGTGATGCCTATGAAGAGTTGTGCCAAAACTTTAGGTTATACACAACCTCCTACTCAAGTTAATCATTCTATTCCTTTGACAACTCCTATTGCTAGTATACCTACTTTTACATCAAACATAATGACTACTTCAATACAAGACATTCCTCCTATGATCACAAGTCATGGGGGCAATCCCTCTTCTTCAATCAACCCTCTTCCTTCATTCAATCCAACTTCTTCATTCATTCCTTCAATGAGTGTCCCTATTATATCCCCACAAATAAACATGACGCAAGGGGGCAATTCATTTAACCCTTCCATTCCTCCTTGTAGTGTTCCTCCTTTCCAATCATCTCCTATGACTAACTATCATAGTGTCCCACCACCTTACTCTCTACCTTCTTTCAATAACATAACACATCCATCACAATCTAACACGTCTAATATAAACTCTTCGACTGAAGCGACCATTAACAATCTTGCACAAACTGTCTCTTCTTTACAGCAACAAATTGCCTCTATGAATCAATCTAAGTTTAGTGTGCCCACATTTGATGTTGCGAGCCCACTTTCTCTTGACATTGTTCGAGCTATCCCCCCTAAACATGTTGAAATTTTGCATTTGGAGCTTTATAATGGTAAGGGTGATCCTCTAACACATGTTAAGACCTTTCAAACAGTATGTACTGATTTTGCTTATGACCAAAGGTTGCTTGCAAAACTATTTACTAGAACATTAAGAGATAAAGCCCTACAATGGTATTGCTCGTTGCCTTCTTATTCTATTACTTCTTTCGAACAACTTGCAAATGCTTTTATTCAACAATTTCAAAACAATATAAGTCCTAAAGTTACTTTGATTGATTCAATGCATTGTAAACAAGGTGTTAAAGAAAAAGTGACTGATTTCATTGGTAGATATAAGCATTTGTATGCTCAAATTTCTTTTCCAGTGCCTGACAATGATATTCAAAGAATCTTTATTTCTAATTTACAAAAAGATATTAGAGAAAAACTCTTGTTTTCTGAGTTTACTTCTTTCCAACAGTTGTGCGCAACTCTTCACAATTATCAATTGACTGTGAGTCAAATGGAACAAGCAAATCCTATGGCTCCGAGTGATAAAGGTGATAGTAGTCAACAACCATTTGGGAAGTTTAAAGCGAACAGAGAGTCCATTAAATTTAATGAAAACATCATCAACAACAATGTGAATGCGGCATCAGGTGTGCCTCCTATTTCTAAGTTTTTCAAGAAAGAAAGAAAGTTTACTCCTTTGAATGAATCATTGCATAGTATTATGAATAAGTTATTGGAACAAAATGTGCTTACTCTTCCTCCTATAAAGCAAATAGATCCTGCAAAGATTAACTCACCCTATTTTGATAACAAATCTTTTTGTCAATTTCATCATCATCCTGGGCATGATACTGAAAAATGTTTTGCTTTAAAGGGTAAAATTCAAGATTTGATTGATAATAATACTATTTCTGTTTTTGGAGTGAATGATAAAGGCAACACATTTGTAGCTCCTCCTAACCAAAATCTTCATATTTTTACTGATCCATTGCCTTCTCATACCTCTAATGCGATTGATACTAATGATTCCTCTGTCTCACCTGATGATCTTGTGTCTATGACTCCGAATGTGATTAACTTTGTAGAGCAGCAGAAAATTCCTAAAGAACTTTCCATCACATTTGATTCCAGTGAAACTATCAGGGCACCTGATGGTCCTTTATATATAGTTGCAAAAGTCAAGAATACACCTTGTCGTGGAGTGCTTATTGATCCTTCTTGTATGGTTAATGTCATTATTGAAGAATTCCTTTTTACTTTGCAATTGAATCAAGTGATCTATGATGAAACAAGTGTGGTTGTGAAACTATTTGATGCATTTTCTTCTCCTGCAATTGGTTCTATTACATTACCTATTGAGGTCCATAACAAATCCCTTGATGTGGACTTTGCTATTATTCCATCATCCGAACAATTTCGTGTGAAGCTAGGCTATCCTTGGCTATCTTCCATGAAAGCTATTGCTTCTCCTATTCACAAGTGTTTGAAATTTCCCCATAATGGTGAAGTTGTTACTGTCAATCATAGTCTCTTTAAACCAGCTGAAAGAACTTATAGCGTTCCTATTGATTACTTTTGGCCTAAACAATTCCAATCTCTTCCTCCGTGAAGTGACCATCTTTTCAAATCTTATCAAAAGTGGAAGAAAGATATGATCCTATCTCTAAGTGAACCTAGAACACCCAAACTTGACATTCCTATCGTTCTTGAGAAGGAAGTTCTTCCTTTGAAAGATAAAACCAATGTCTTTCCTCGAGAAGATTCCCAACCCATTCCTATGAATGTGACTATGCCTATATCTAATAAACTTCCTAAAAGTAGACCTATCCCTCCTCATCATGATGGACTTGGTCTCCTTCCTAAACCAAGTATTCCTCCCTTATATGGAGCAGTTCCTCCTCCTTCCTCTTATGGAGAGAAGAGACCTTCCTCTTCTCCTATTATTCAACCTAAGAGACCACAACCTAAACACCCAAGTGATAAGGATGAGAACCTTCCTCCTCCTCAATCTTCACAACTTCCTACTAAGACTAGACGAAATCGTTCTGCACGTGAACGCCGACGAAAGCGTCGTCTTAGAGCTTAGGCAGCTGCTTCTCAAACTTTGCAATCCCCAAAAACACCTTCAGCCAATATTATTCCATTTTCTCCTTAGCCAACGATTGAGCCGAAATCTCCTAAACATAAGATGCATGATGGTCTTGATCCCGTGCGAGTTAAAGATCCTATTTTTATAAATCTTGATGATGATATAGATGAAAATGTTACTCCTGTTCATTCTGATAGTGAATATGAATATGTTGATGTTGATAACCATCTATCTAACGAATTTTCTAAAGCACTTATCCTAGCTCCTAGACAAAAACAACGTGGCTTGGAACATGAACATAGCCCTTGTTTGGATCTTGTGATAGCTCCATCTGCTGTGTTGGATGTTCCTCCTCTAGCATGTTTCCTACCTTCCCGAAATATTGATCAGCAAGATCGGGGGGGTAGATGACGTGCTAGACTAGTTCATTAGCATAGTAGATTCTCTCCTCCTCTCTTTTGTTACTTCTTCTATGTGTTACTCTAATTCTTCTATTTGTTGTCTTTAAATGTTGTCTACTTGAGGATGATGCAAAGCATTGAGATCTCTTTTGGTCTCTCTCATGTTGACTCAAAAGACACATGTGTTCCCTTCTTCTAGGTGACCTTCCTTGATTGGGGAATGAAGAACAATTATGCATACATACATATGATATACATGAATTATCATACAGCATACTGACCCCGAGGAAAGCGAAGTCACCTCGTGCTTTGTGTTTTGTGTCTATTATCCTTGGGCTTATCTCACACTTGGGGGCTAAATCCTTGTGATAACGTGCTCCTTTCTCATTTCTTATATGTATCACTACCTTAAAGCAATCACCCCCGGTGAGGAGTGTGCGATCGCTTTAACATAGGGGGGCATACATCCCATTCATATCTTTTCAAGATACTTGAAATTTTCTTGACAAATTTAGCTTTGCCTTGAAAATTTTTGATATCTTTTTTGCATGACTCATAGTGAGGGAACCTTACTACTGATAGTCATGGTTTTCCCTCGTGATCTTCCCTTTTACTTTTTCAATCGAAGTCGTAAGATCCTTAGTCCACTGGGGGCTTGGTGTATCTTGCCTCCTTGACGTGGTGAAAGTTTTTCAATGTTGTTTCCTTGTACTTTACTGGAAGTATGAGCGTACGCTTATACTCTCGCTAAAGTGGGGGCTAAATGTAGCGTCCTAAAATTGCGACACTTGCAATTTCGACTGCATTTGGGTCTTCACGATGGCGATGCAACACGGAACCTGAATGGAGACCCCGAAACTTGTTCATGACATCAAAAACTACATTTTTCAGCACCCTGGCCTGATCCTCCTTGCATCCTACTGTCCCGGGAGGTGGGACCATGGCGCCCAGCACCCTAGTCCTTCAGGACTAGGGCGCTGGTCCCCCAAGACCATGGTGCCCAGCGCCCTAGTCCCTGGCCCTATTTTGGGCCCAGTCTCTTTTGGGGCTTCGGGTCTTGAAGTTTGCAAATTGGAAAATAATGTTTCCTAGTTGGCCTAAGGTTGGGAAAATCAGTCTATCAGCCCTAATTGAAAAATATATAAACTACATTTCCTCTCCCATTTGGAGGAGGAAGGACATATGTGTACAAGACGCGGAAGTGATATTCAAGCATTCAAGCATTCAAGCATTCCTTCAAGCAATTGAGCATTCTAAGTCTCCATTCAAGGCTAAGTGTTGCATTCAAGACAAGGATTCAACCATTGAAGAGGAGATCACATACAACAATACAACATATTATATACATTACACCTTCGCATGTAAGAATACAAACATTCTTACAACAAGGTATCAGTACTTGTTTACATTACAAACATTTACATTTACAGCATTCTCATTTCTTGGTTAATTCCAAAACCGGGGTTTGACTTAAAGGCAAACCCCTCATCCCTAACCCCCCAATCGTCCTCTCTTTTCTGTGTGTAGGTTGCAGGTACGTGGCTGTAATTGAAGATCTGGAATCCTTGTGCAGAGACGAACAGATCCCCCTTCGTTTCACGAATTTTTCAGAGGACCGTGTGCACGCCGGGCGCCATTGTCCTGTCAACTTTCGCTCAAATTTGCAGAACAGCACCGTCTCGACATTTTACTGCTAATTCCAGGTCCACAGCTTCATCCCATATCCCTATCTCTGTTTATAAGTGAATCTTTCTTACTTTACATGCATTCCTAGTTCAATCATTCTATCTACATTCTTTACAAAAGAGGGTATCCTTGATGTCTTAACCCTTGAAACTCATTTAGAATCCAATCTTGCATTGCGTGGGATTGGATCTTGTGGGTTTCAACCCCTCTTTTAAATGTAAAGTCTCTCCTAAGTGAAAACCATCAACCCTAGTGACTCTCCCTTCTCTCTCCTTGGAGTTGGGGAGGGGAGAACAACTAGGGTTCGATTTTTCCGCTTTACACAGGGATATCATTCATAGGGGGAATTTGTTAACTTCATTGTAATATCACTTTGTGGGAGATTACTGGTTGTCTTCCTTTGGGGAAGACTTGTTTGGCATTTCTTGACACTTGGATGTTTTTCACATCTAGTGTTGTCATCAATGCCGAAGGGGGAGATTGTTGGAAAATTGGAGGAATTGATTGTCTTGCATTGATATTTTGTCATTGATGGCAACACCGACAGTTTTGGTTGCTTACCAGTTTCTGGTAGGTTCCGGTAGAGTGGGTGGATTATGATATTGATCCGGTATGCTCTGGTATGCTTTGGTTTGTGGAATTGGTTTGGATCTATCATTCATGCTATTCAGATGCATATCATAATTATTTGGTTTGGGATTTGATGACTCAAGAGCTATCATTTGTTCTAGTAAGCCTATTTGTCACTGGTAAGGGTTTTACCAGCAGAGCTTTGTTGAAGATCTTTTGATGTACTTGATAAGTGGTGTTGGTGCGGCTTCTAGATGGCTTTCAGGATGTTGTTGGTTATCGTGTTTCTATTGATCGGTGGTGTTGCATTTAATACCAGACCTAATTCTATCTTATTCTTCTAGGTTGTGGACCGATTTATGTAACGTGTTGGTGGATGATCCCGATGCATTACCGATTGGATTTATTGATTGGATTATGTTGTTTTGGTCTTAGGCCAACTTGGTTGATCATTGGATTGCGGGTTTATAGTATGAATTTATTGTATTATGTTTTAGGTGTCTGACCTAATTGTTTAGGTCTCAAGTTGGTATAAATATGATGTAAGATCTCTTTGTAGATCATGGTTATGGTGATGGGTTTATGGGTTATGTGACTATTTGTGTGCGAATAAGGTTGTAATCATATGCAGAGGTTTTGGTCGATCATAAGTGATCGAATTGGGTTGGTGAAAGAGGTTTAAGATCTCTGGTACTAAGATTAACCGGAACTGTACTCAATACATAAGAGATGTTATTCTTGTAGTTCACTCTTCTTTCCGAATTGTACTCTAGATTTATTTTGTAGTCAGTGAGACTCTTTTTGTGATGAGCAGTGCACTCTAGGCTGTTGGCCTTCCTGCATGTGCATGCCCCTCTTTTTGTAATCACATACTTACTGCAGAAGTATTATCTAACTATGGGTAGGCTTCCCACCATGGTTTTTCCTTTTACCGGGTTTTCCACGTACAAATCTCGGTGTTATCTTTTGTGTATGGTTGGTAAATGTTATATGGCTTATATTTGTGCTTAATTGTTATATCTGTTATTTCGGTATTGGGTTTATGTATTCTGATAATAAGGTTTTAATGCTTAAAGTTCTATAATCTGTTGACAACTTATTCACCCCCCCTCTCAGTTGTCCATCGGTTATCTGAGTTGTCTAACACATGTAACCAATTAACTACTGGATGTTCTTGTTAGGTCCCAAAGACAACTGAGAAGGGGGGGGGGGGGGGGTGAATCAGTTGTCTAATAAATTCAAACAAAAAACAACTTAACCAAACTTAATGCTTAATACCAGTAAGCCAAACTTAATGTCGATAGACAGTTTATCAATTAATTGTAGTACCGATAAAGATTAATGCATGAAACAGAAAGACAATAACATCCACAAGACATAACATCAGTATTTGTACGTGGAAACCCTGTAAGGGAAAAAACTACAGTGGGAATCCTTACCCACAATCAGATGATACTACTGTAGATAGTATGTGTATACAATAGGGGGTCTGCACATGCAAAAAGGCCAAGCGTCTAGAGCTCACTGCTCAAACACAAATAGGAGTCACACTGACTACAATTGGATGGTTAAATTTAATAATGATGTACTGCTCAAAATAGCATCTTCATATGTTGGATTCAGTATCGGCTCAATTCTGATATGTCTTCACAAAACCTTCCTTCAACCTTCAAATGATGTCTGCGTGTATATCTCTTCTTATTCTTTGCATATACCTTACTTCATTCACACTTCTCACTTCTACTTCGATCAAATAAGATCTTACATATATACCGAAGCCTAGGACCAAAATGTATAGGTCGGCTTTACAAAAGACATTACAATAAAAACAATTTACAAGTATAACAATAACCGATGCAATATCCGATTCAACATGTCAACTTAATGCATTTACAACATTAATAAATCATCTCCATAGTGTGTCGTGCTAATCTGGAATAGATAAGTCTGTCAGTGCTTATCTTGAACCTATTTTCTGGTAACAACAAATATGCAAATATGAATATACCAATGAACAAATCTTCAAGACAAAGTGTCCAAATGATGTCTTCGACATAACTAAGTGTTTTCCATGTCATTCCAAGTGTCGGTGAACAAGATACCGGTGACTGTGCATAAGTCACTTGCTTGTCGGTGAACATTGCTAGAGTTGATAAGTGTTGACATCAATGACAAAACCATATCAACATATCCAAAATACCAACAGTTCTAAGATGATTGTATGATGAGAACCGGTTGGTTGCCATAAGTTCTAAGGAAATAGCATGATTTGTTTATGTAATCTTGCTATGTTTTCTTGTTGCTTTCATTGTGTTACTCTTGGTGCATAAGCCAGTTAATTCTCTTTTGAGGGTTTTACTAGTTATGGTTGCATCAAATGGTATCAAAGCTGGTTATGAACCGGTTAGTGTAAGAGTTGTTTCCAAACCTTGATACATTTCTTTAGGTGGACAAATCATCGATTGGAGGCAGGTTGGACGTGTCTTCAATAGATCGCCGAGGTGAGGCAATTGAAATCGATAGTCAAATCGTCGAGTTGAGGTAGTTCACCAGAGCGAAAGAGGAGATGTTTCCTAGAAGGACGAACCCCTGGAGGGTAGAGCAGATGATGGAGGACTTCAAAAATGAGGTGAGGAACGAAATCCAGAACGCATTGGCTCGTTGGCAGAGGAACCCTGAATCTAAGGATGAGTATGAAGAAGTTGGTGAAGAGATCGAAGTGGAAGAGGTTGAAGGACCGACAGAAGGAAGAGAGGAAAGATTCCTGAGAGCAATGACATAAGCAAGTAAAGTTCATAAAGTGGAAGTTTCAAACATTTTCGGAACGTTGAGCCCAAAGGATCTGCTTGATTGGATTGGAGAGCTAGAAGATTACTTTGAGTTTGAGGATGTCAAGGACCTGCAAAGAGTCTGATTGGCACAGACTAAATTGAAAGGGCATGATGCCTTATGGTGGAAAGAATTGCAGAAAGATAGTGGAGAATGGTGAAATGAAGATCGCCCGGTGGAGAAAAATGGTCGCAAGATTGAAGGCCAAGTTCATACCAGGATACCTTGAGTTGAAATTGTTCAAGAAGTTGTAGAACCTAAAACAGAGAAACATGACTGTGAAAGAATACACTAAGGAATTCTACAAGGTGATGGTTAGATCTGGACATAGAGAGATGGATAGAAAAAAGGTGGCGAGGATGTATATCAACGGACTTGAATTTAACATTTAGGATGAGATGAGTATGTTGATGGTTTCCATAGTTGAAGAAGCTTACCAATATGCTCTGAAGGTTGAGGAGAAGGTGAGAAGAAGACAGCCAAATAACCCTAGAGGGAAGAAGAGATTCAAGGGACAGATGAGTACAAAGAAGAAAAATATTGAGGAAGAATCAAAACCTAAGTGGAGTAAAGAACCGGAACAAAAAACATAGAGGAAAGGAAATGGTAGTACCGGTAGAGAATTTCCTGTCAACTATTTCAAGCGTGGAGAAACCAGATATAGATTTTATGAATGTAAGAAAGGAATGGCAATAAATTGTGTGGCAAATGAGGAACCAGAAGGTGAAGTTACCGAAACTGACTATACACTGGAATGAGAAGAATCCCTTATGTTTAGAAGAGTCGTGATGGAGCATAGCAGTGAGGACATCAGATCTACTTAGAGAAAGAGTATTTTCCACACTGTGTGCAAATAAAGTGGTAAGTGTTGCAAGGTTATTGTGGATAGTGGAAGTACTAATAATTTGGTATCTAAAGAGATGGTAGTGAAGCTTGGGTTGAAGAGGCTTGAGCATCCTTGTCCTTACAAAGTAAGTTGGTTACAAGATGATCAAAAGATAGAAGTAAAGGAGCGATGTTTGGTGAATTATAATATTGGGCCTTTTAGGGATGAGCTCTTGTGTGATGTATCTATGAGTGCCTGCCATGTCTTGTTGGGAAGACCTTGACAGTTTGATAGAGGAGCTATTTATAACTATAGAAGAAACCTAATCACTATTGAGAAATATGGGCAAGTGGTCACATTGAATTCTTTAAAGGAGAAAGAGAAGCAGGTGAAGAATCTGAGTCTTGAGAAAAGTTGCAGTATTGAGAAACCAATTGCAGAGGTAATACCAGAAGGTGACATGAGTTTGCAAAAATATCTGATAGATAAACCTAATGTACATATAGGACCGAATGATAGAGAGCTTATGGTGACAAATTGGATGAAGTCTTATGGTAAAAACAAATCTGAGTTGCAGAAGAAAGAGAGCAGTAAACAAAGACAATGTGCAGATCTGAAGCAAAGGAAAAGAAACAAAGAGAGTCAGGGGATAGAGAAGTCGATTGAGATCCTAGAGGAGCTAAAGAAGAGATTGGCAGATAAGGAAGATGTTTGGATCATAAATGAGCATGAGGTCTTTATCCCGAATCCTTTTAGATGTTCATGAGTTGTCTCTCATGGAACATATCTTTCTACCTGGGGTGTTTGATGCAGAAGAATCCCAAGTCTATGAGCAATCTTTCATCAACCAAAAATATTTCCTTTTAGTTTAGTTCTTGTTCAGTTCAGTGTGCAATTTTCTATGTTCTTACCAGTAGGTATCGGTGGTTTCTTTCTTTTTATTGCAGATCCTATTTTGAGTTTCTAGACTAGTTCATGTGCTTAATTCCATATTTTCATTCATTTTGAATTATTTTCTGGCTAGTTATCGCTCTCAGTTGATTGTTTCTAGGTTCTTGGACAGTTCTTGTGCTTACCAGTTAACTTTCCTTCATTATCGGAGCGGTTCTTGGCATGTAGATATATTTGGGATCTTGTCCAATGTTCTTGGGCATGTGACCGACCTTTCTATTGATTTGATCTTCTTGGCTTTTTATTTTTTGGAAGGATTTTTTTCAATCTTAGGGTCGACCTAGTTGCACATTTCATTTTCCTGCATTAGTAAATGTAATATTTTGTGGTTGACTTTGATATGTTCCAAAGGATATATATATATATGGCACAATGTAATCATTTGTAAGACAGAGGAAGTAGAAATGAAAATAAGGATTGAGATTGGTTTTTAGTGATCTGGTTAATTCTGAGGGTCCTGGTTGGATTGTATCTCTCTTGTAGCTTGCATGTAACCGGTTAACTACCGGATGTTCTAAGATTATTGTATGATGACAACCGGTTCGTTGTCGAAAGTTATAAGGCGATAACATGATCTGTTTCTATAATATTTCTATGTTTACTTGTTTCTTTCATTGTGTTACTCTTACTGCATAAGCCAGTTAATTCTCTTTTGAGGGTTTTACCGGTTATTGGCTGCATTATCATCAATGACAACTTTAAATGCAATTAGCCTTACCGAATGAGTGTTAATTTCCAACACATTTGTCTTGAATGTTGTCTTCCACTCATCTCCTTCTCTTATCCTGATATGATGATATCCACTCTTCAAGTCTATCTTCATGAAGTATTTGGCTCCACTCAAATAGTCCATTATGTCATCCATCCTAGGCAAAGGAAACCGATATTTCACAGTGATCTTGTTTATTGCTCTGGAATTGGTACACATCCTCCATTCTCCATTCTTCTTAGGTGCTAATACTGTTGGTACTGCACAAGGACTCGGACTTTCTCTGATCAAACCTTTCTTCAACAATTCATGCACTTGTCTATTCAACTCTTCATTCTCTGTTGGTGTCATTCGGTGTGCAGCTTTGTTAGGCAAACTAACTTCGGGAACCAGGTCCATGTAATGACTGATACTTCTCACGGGTGGTAATGCATCAGACACATTATCTGAAATGATGTCTTCATACTCTGACAGTAACTTCTTTATCTATTCTGGTTGTTCTTCTTCATGCTCTAGATTCTCAGTCTTCTTAGGACCTAAGGAAAAACACACATTCTCATGTCTCATTCCATCCAAGAATTTCCTTCCATCCACCAAACATACAGACTTCACTCTTCAAAGGATCCTCCAAGGGCAACAAGGTTTTCTTCATCTCATTCGCCACAATAGTGTATGTATTCTTTCTCCCATCATGTATTGCCTGTCTATCAAACTGCCAAGGTCTACCCAACAAAATATGACAAATATCCATAGGCATAATATCACACAAGACTTCATCATGATAATTCCCAATTTTCAATTTCACCAAACATTGCTCACTTACCAACAACTTATGTTCATCCTGAATCCATGCTATCTGATAAGGTTTAGGGTGTTTCAATCTTTCCTAATTCAACTTATTCACCGTCTCTTCTAAAACAAGGTTATCTGAACTACCACTATCAATAACAACTTTACAGAACTTATAGGATACCTTACATCTAGTCTTGAACAAATTTCTCCTCTGCAAGGGCTCCTCATCTTTTCTAGTATGACACAAATCCCTTCTCGTCATCAACAGTTCTCCATCTTTCGGTTTATTAGTTGATCCGATGGGGCTTTCTTCCACCACTATTGTTATCCCTATATTCTCTATCTTCCTACACTTGAAAACACGATGACCTTATCCTCCACACTTAAAGAAAGTTCCTCTGAACACTCTCTTGTCTTGTCTTCTGTCATCTTTTCCAAAATTCTCATTCTGATAACCATTAGGTTCTCTTCTCCGGTACACATTCCTATCATCCTTCCAGTTAAGATTACCTTCTTTGCTTACTTCCTTGTCCTTGTTCTGATCTGTACAGGTTCCTCTTCCTCCTTGAAATCTTCATCCGAAAAACCTTCCACCTCTACCTCTCTGTCTCTGCTCATGTCTTTTATTCAACTTCTCTTTTGCTTTCAAGGCATACTGGTAAGCTTCTTCAACACTCTACAAATTGATCAAACTGATTTCATCTTGTATAGACATCCATAATCCATTCAAATATATTGCAACGTATTCAACTTCATCATCAACATGTCTGGATCTGATATTCAACTTGTAAAATGCTTCGGTGTACTCCTTCACATTAGATTCCTTCTACATCAAATTCTACAACTTTTAGAATAGATTCACTTGGTAGTCAACTAACATAAATTTTGATTTCAACTTAGCAACCATCTGATCCCATGTCATGATCTTTTCTTTACCTCTTCTTTGTCTATCAACCTGCAAATTCTCCCACCAAAGAGATGCATGACCTTTCAACTGGGTATAGGCATACTTCACCTTTCTTTCTTCTACGATGTTCTCAAAATCAAAATATTTCTCCATCTCCAAGATCCAATCCATCAATTCATCTGAATCCAACTTTCCATCATATTTTGGTGGGGTAAAATAAGGTTTAGTACTCACCCTACTCAAAACCCTCAAAAACCTTTCTTCATCCTGATCAATTGTCGGTGGGTTTACTTGTTTTATCAGGGCTTCTTCTCCTTCATCTTCACTCACATATTTAGTATGTCAACCTCTTCTCTAGGTTGTCTCAATGGCTTCTAATCGGGCTACAATTCCTTGCAACATTTCCATCATAGCAGGGTTTGCATTCCCACGTGCTCCACCATTCCTATTTGCTCTCTACGCCATCTTCACGCCAATCCTCTGCAGTTGCAGGTCAGATCCATAGTTCGCCACCCTACAACAAAATTCTCAGGACAATGCAATCTCTAGAACAAAAGCTTGCTATGATACCACTTGGTGCAGTCACCGGTTAAGAGGGAGCTCAAAGAGATCAATCTAGACTGTTCAGCAAGTGTAAACACAACGAAAACACAAGGATATGATTGAGGCAATGCAGAACAGAATGAATTATATCATGAAAACTAATTCAATTCAACCGATAACATCCAGGTTACAGAATCCAGCTCACTAGCCTGCTACAAACATGCTCAATTACGAACAGGTCACAACCAAGACCTCAAATCTTAAGATCTAGCTTCTATGTTCTATATTTTCTCCGATCTTCTTTGTAATGCTCAATTACAATAATTTATACGATCCAAGGGGATCCGGTTAGCCCAAAAAGGGATCAAATGCCGAAGAACAATACCTAACGTGTAAAAACAACAAGGTCGGCCTCCATCAAAGAAATTCCTCTGGAAAAATCCAAAGGATGAAGTGTAGATCAAAGGAAAGGTCGGCCACACGCCAAGGAACATCAAAATAAACTCTCAGGGCTCCGCAAGCTACGGAAGGGATCCGGTAGATTACTAATGCAAATAGGTCCAAACAACCGGTACCAGAAAATTGTCTCCAAAATCGATAGCGATAACTTGTCAGAAAATGATCCAAATGCTCTCCGGTTTAGGAATAAGGTAGATGATCAAGTCCTCAAGCAAAATTCAACTCCTCAAGATCCGGTGAGCCAATGCCAAAAAATGCATAATGAAATGTTGAAACTGCAAAACAGAAAGCAAAACAGAAAGGAAATATTTTTGGTTAATGCAAGATTGCTAAGAACTGGGGATGCTCCTACATCAATGATATTGTTACTAAGGTTCAACTATGTAGTTTTTGAGTCAAACTCATTGACCCATGTTTCATGAGTATTGGTTCACAAGAATCCATCTCTCATGAGAAGGAATGGTCCACTTAGCATTCATTGCAGGTGATGCTCACAGGGGTGAAGCATTGGGACTTTCTGGGAGGTCACCCACCCCAGTATTGAATACTTATTAACTGATTACCTCCTACTTATTAACTGAATATTGCCTGAATGATTGGAGCATGAAACAAATTTCCATAATCAATGACCGAATCTCTCATATCATGATAAATGTATCGTCATATTGATAATACATATTTCTAGAGCAATAAACATGTCTGTAATATATCAGTAACAACTAGGATCTGTCATCTGTATCATACATACCTATCTTCCACTATTCTGCATCATATCATACATACCTATCTTCCACTATTTTGTATCACAACATACATACCTATCTTCTACTATTCTACATCATATCTAAACCAATCTGAATCACTAGATTGGACATCAATGACAACTAAGACAAATATTTCTAATAATCCCCCTGATGTAGAGCCCTTGTCACACCTAAGGAAAGGTCCAAAAGGTTCAGTTTGATCCCTTCCAAATGGTAATAAGGATCCTACAAGAAGGACTCCACACCTTTAGGTTTGTACTACTCACACTCCTCTAGACTGGAACCTACTCAAGATGAGTAAATAGCCTCAATATTCCCAACATGCCTCACAATGATTCCTGCTCTTAGGGGCCTTGGATTTGGTTCACTCATTACCTCTATGAACTATTCCAAGCATTAGTTTTAGACCTAGGCATCAATGCCCTATACCTCCTTTGGAAACCTACCCCCTAGGCTAGTAGCCCTATTTAGCGGGTATTTTGCCCTTAGCTCTAAAATATTGCACACAACCTGGCAAACAACTTACCATTCCAGATACCCTCTAAGGAGCTACACTCTTTCCCAAAAGGGGTTGGCAAGATCTACAATCTAAGGGTATGAACCCCCTAGAAGCCTAGAGGCCTAATTAGGCCTAATTTACAAAGAAACACCCATTTCTAGATTCCCAACTGCAAATCCAACTTCATGAGCATGTGGGGGATAGTAAATAACTTCTAATTCCAGGGTTGCACACCTAGAATCCACCGCTACAAGGTTTTAGGGTGACTGTCCTAATTTTGTCTAAGGTAGTCACACAGAAATGCCTACCTAGTTTTGCATCATACTCTCCACAACTGAGTCTTCCCTGCAAAAAACCATGAAAATCCTAATGTACACTGATCAATATTGCATTCCACCAAAGGGAAGAACTTCTAGAGGAAGGAGATGCAATATATGGCCATTTTTAGGTAAAACCCTAGCTAAACCCTTACTTTTCGGGTAGCAGATAGTAAATTGAAGGTTTATCACTACTCCTAGAAGATCAAGACCTCAAACCACTGCCAAAACAAAGGTGATTCAACCCTCTATCTGCTCCATGAATGGTTTTGTCAAAACCAATCCGTACAAGGACGTACAATCTTTGCAAACTCAGAATTTTGGGGAAAAACTCAATTTTCAGTATCTTATTGTCTTCAAACTTCAATCCACAATTGCCAACCTTGGGAATCATTTCCACAAGGCTTATATCCTTCCCCAACGGTTGCCAACTGAATTTTGAAGAGGTTGGAGCCATTGAGAGGCTTACAACAACCAAAAGTGGAAAAGTTGCACTTTTGCTTGCAAAAGTTGCATTTCAACACAAAAGTTGTCAAACACCATGAGCTTGGGATCCACACAACTTGGATCAACCAAACACCATTAAGACACCCTAAAAACCTATAAAACACCAAAAAAAACATCCTACTACCCCTATTGACCAAATTGTCCAAATTGGCTTATCAAGATGCCTAATTTGTGACATTGGTTTACATGGTGGGGTCTTTATTGAATACATGAAAAGTTCACACAAAAAATACATTCACAATGACCCTAAGAGCCTATTCTTCATCCTCAGTTGCATGATTAGCTTGTTGAAGAGGTGCCCCTGCACCATACTCCCTGGAGAAGAGATCTCAAGCCCACTAGAGATCAGAGTTTGGAGGTCTACACCATGGTTGGAAATTTGTTTATCTGTCATCCAAACTACTTCAGAGTCTATTTTGCCCTACCAAGCCACCAAATACTCAACATGCTCCTTGTTCCTTATTCTCTTTGTGACTCTAGTGTCTAGAACCTTGCTCAATCTTGGTGAATCATACTTTGGAATATCATTTTCTGCTGCAATCTGCATTGGATCGTCCACTCCATGTCCATTACCTTTGAAAGGTGTAAGATCACACACATTAAAAATGGGTGGCAATCCAAGATCAGGAGGAAGTTGGATTTCATAGGCATTCTGTCCATATTTCTTCAAAATTTGACATGGTCTAATCTTCCTCTGCATGAGCTTTGTGTGCTTACCCTTTGGGTGTCTCTCCTTCTTCAAATGTACCCATACCAAGTCCCCAACACTAAACTACACATCCCTCTTTTTCTTGTCAGCATAAGCCTTGTACTTCTCTGCAGATTGTTGGAGATGAGACTTCACTTGATCATGTACCTCCTTGATGGCTGGTGCAAAAGCTTCACCATCTGCACTAATGGGCTCTTCCTTGGGAAAATCCCTCAACTCTAATACACCCCTTGGGTGGATGCCATACACAATTTGGAAAGGAGACTTCCCAGTGCTTCTATTTATGGTGTCATTGTATGAGAACTCTGCCTGTGACAGTATTTTGTCACATTTCTCTCCATGTTGTCTTGTCAAACATCTTAATAAGTTCCCCAAGGACCTATTGACAACTTCAGTTTGTCCGTCCGTTTGGGGATGGTAGGCTGATGAGAAAGCTAGGTTGGTGCCCAACTTCTTCCAAAGGGTCCTCCAAAAGTGTCCTATGAACTTCACATCCCTATCTGAAACTATGTTTAGAGGCAGCCCGTGTATCCGGACTATCTCTTTGAAAAAAAATTCTGCAACATATGAGGCATCACAAGAGGTTTTACATGGCAAGAAGTGAGCCATTTTGCTAAATATGTTCACCACTACAAAAACACTGTCAAATCCCATCCTTGTCCTAGGCAGACCCAACACAAAATCCATGCTTATGCTCTCCCATGGCCTAGAAGGAATGGGTAAGGGTTGGTACAATCTTGCATTGGTGGATTTTCCCTTGGCTTTTTGACAGATTACACGTCTCCACAAACTTCCTTACATCTGCCTACAACTTAGGCCAGTAGTAAGATGTAAGGAAGTTTGTGGAGACATGTGTAATCTGTCAAAATAAAGTCATTTGTGTAATCTGTGTAAGACCACGTGTCAAGACCAAAATGACCTGCCATTGCTCCACAATGCTTCTCCCTAATGATATTCAGTCTCATCGAACACTTAGGAATGCATAATTATCCACCTTTGAATAGAAATCCCTCTTGGATCAAAAACTCAGAAAATTCAACATGATACCTCTCACCAAAAGACTCACATACCTTGTAGATCTCTCCAAAATCTTCATCAGCATCATACATGTTCTTCAAGGAGTCAATACCAACACTTTCCATCTTGATTTGGTTGATAGTTAAGACTCTCCTGCTCAAAGCATCTGCCACTTTTTTCTTGACCCCCTTCTTGTGCTTGAAGTTGAAGGTGAAGGCTTGTAGGGTCTCTACCCACTTCATGTGCATGTGGTTTAACTTCTCTTGATTGTTTATGAAACTGAGCGCCTAATTATCAATGAACACTATAAACTCTTTAGGCAATAAATAGTGCCTCCACTTCTTCAATGACTGAACCAAAGCATACATCTCCAAATCATAGGATGAGTATCTCCTCTTGGCATTATTTAGTTTTTCACTAAAAAAGGCAATTAGCCTTCCTTCCTAACTGAGTACTGCTCCAATAGCCATGTGGCTTGCATCACATTCCACTTGAAATATCTTGTTGAAGTTTGGTAGGGCAAGGATTGGTTGTTCTGCAACTTTCTTCTTCAAAGTTTCAAATGAGTCATCTACCTCCTTGGTCCAACTGAACTTGCACTTTTGTCCTCCCTTTATGGTGTCAAGCATTGGTGCAAAAACATGACTAAATCCCCTTATAAACTTCCTATAAAAATTTTCTAAACCATGGAAACTCTGGACATCTTTCATAGTTTTAGGTGTAGGCCAATACAGTATAGCACTTACTTTCTCCTAGTCCATTTTCAACTCACCTTGTGAGATTACAAAGCCCAAGTAGATGATCTCATCCTGCATGAACAAACACTTATCCAAATTTATCATTAGTTGTTCTTCATGTAACCTTTTGAGGACCATATCTACATGTTTGAGGTTCTCTTCCCTTGAGTGGCTAAAGATCAAGATATCATCAAGGTATACTATCACAAACTTGCCTATGAACTCCACCAAGACCTCATTCATCAACCTCATAAAGGTACTAGAGGCGTTGGACAACCCAAATGGCATGACTTTCCATTCATGCAACCCATCATTGGTTTTAAAAGCTATTTTCCATTCATCCTTTGGCCTTATCCTAATCTGATGGTATCCACTCTTTAGATCCATTTTGGTGAAATATTTGTTAGAACCAATCCGTACAAGGACGTAGAATCTTTGCAAACTCGGAATTTCTAGAAAAACTCAATTTTCAGTATCTTATTGTCTTCAAACTTCAATCCATAATAACACCAACCTTGGGAATCATGTCCACAAGGCTTATATCCTTCCCCAATGGTTGCCAACCAAATTTTGAAGAGGTTGGAGCCGTTGAGAGGCTTACAACAACTAGAAGTGGACAAGTTGCACTTTTTCTTGCAAAAGTTGCATTTGGACACAAAAGTTGTCAAACACCACGAGCTTGGGATACACACAACTTGGATCAACCAAAAACCATTAAGACACCCTAAAAACCTATCAAACATCAAAACAACATCCTGCTACCCCTATTGACCAAATTGTCCAAATTGGCTTATCAAGATGCCTAATTTGTGACATTGGTTTACATGGTGGGGTCTTTATTGAATACATGAAAAGTTCACATACAAAAGACATTCACAATGACCCTAAGATCTTATTCTTCATCCTCAGTTGCATGATTAGCTTGTTGAAGAGGTGCCCTTGCACCACCCCCCCTTTGTCATTGATGGAAAAACAATCATAACGAAAACTTGTCATAACTCCCCCTTAGATAATACTTCCTTATTTCCTAGAATTTCTCCCCTCCCCTCAATATTTCTCCCTCTTTGACATTGAGGACAAAGGGTAACAACAAAAAAAGGTTACCAAAAATTTGCATTGCAAAAGAAAGAATGTTTCACTTACGTTTTTGGAATATTCCCTTATACTTGTCCTTCAATTTTGGAAACAAAGTCTTCCAAGAGTTCATTGTCAAATAGAGACTCAAACTCAAACTATCACATCAACTGCTTCAAATAAGGAACTGAAAATATTAGGGTTTTGTTTACACTTCTCAACTTCAATAAGGAGACCAAAAAGATGTTCTAACCTAGCCTCAACAATCTCTTTTACCTTCAAGAAAACATTCACCACATCTTCTTGTTGGAGATTGTTGGGCATTGTTGCTGCTAGGATATGTTGTTGTCATTGATGTCAACATATTCCTGTAATTTGCTCTGGTGTGTTTGGGAAGATCTTATGATTTAGTTTTGTAGTTTTGTTCTGTTGATCACTGTTTTGCAGAGTTCGGTATTTCCTCCAATATATTTCGGTGTGATTAGATCTTGTGCTGAGATTTTGGGATATTGTTTGGGATGGTCTTTTTGTATCTTCATTTCAGATGGTTCGTGATTTTGTTCTCTGCAAGTTTTCTTTCTTCATGACAGTTGTTGATTGGTTGTGTTCTTGACTTTCAGATGTTGGCAGATGAAGATTTGATAAGTGGTGTTGGTTCAGCAATTTCTGATGATTCTAACGTGCTTGTCGGTGATTCCTAGTCATGTCCTACTTATTTTGATGATCTGCATTGATCGTTGTGTGAGTTTTGTATGGTTTCTATCAATCGGTAATGATCTTTGTGTTATGCAGTATTCTTGGTAATGTAGCGTGTTGTGGTTGATCTTAGCATGATTTCCGATGGAAGTGAGCCTTTGGGAATTTGATTTAGGTCCATGCTATGCTATTTAAGTCATTATATTGGTTTGGTGGTCGATCTTTGTATCGTGTGATATAATTTTGTAATTGTGAGTTGAGGGTTTAGCCGACCTTGTTGTCAAGGTTGATAATTTGTATAAATAGGTGATGTTGTCATGTATTTTGGGTGTCAAGGTTGTGTAAGCATTATCAGAGAGAGGTTTATGTGAAATCAAGTGATCTATCTTTCAGTTTTGTGATTGAAGAGAGATTGGTGTTGCAGGGTAGACATATGTGCTTAACCGGAACTATAATCGAGCATTTGGAGATGTTATACTTTCAGTTCATTTATTCTGGATTATAGTTCGAATCTTATTGTATGTCAGTGAGACTTCCTTGAGGGTTGTCACCTTCCGAGCCAGAATTAAAAAATGGAAGAGAATCTCACAAAAAACCTAATACATTCTCCTTAGAATACTCGATAAACCTTAACAAATAGAACACCATAGGCAAGACTCTAATGGCCTTTTCCACTTTGGTTCACATGCAACTATACAATCTTGTATTCACGCCTCACCATTATGTCATGGAATCTTCATCCAAAATTGCATTTCAAATATCATAATGATGTGTTGCACAACTTAATGCGTGTTATGCCATCGTAGTGTATGGAGTGCACTCTAGCTACAAAAGTACCACAAAAATGCTTCTCAAATGATTAAACTCGTGCTACTCTACAATTCTCAATGCCATATGATGGGTCATTGACAACAAAACATTCAAAATGATGAGCATTGACTCACCAATCCTTACTGCAATTGCATCTGCTCAAGTTTCACATTTAGCATTTTATTTCCCTCCAACATATTTCGTAGAATCAAAGACCAAAATGGCATCACCAATCTGAAAATAATCCTTTGAGATTGCTCAATCATGGTGTGAACAATGGAGAAGCCTAGCATCTGAAACTGATTTCTCATGACTGTTGTGGCTTATAATTTCATATCTCTTCCACAGTCACATTATATATTTGTTTCGCAATGCCCAAAAAAATGCCAAATTATGTTTGAACCATGGCATATGCCCCCAAAACCATGATCTTTGGCTCATTTAATCTTCTCAATCACAAAATCCATGTGCCCCCCTTGAAAATTGCAGCATGAAAAATACTTTTGTCACCCTTGTTTGAAATATGATTGCATAGCATTTTTAGGGTTTGGTTCCCACACCCCCGCACTCATCTTAAGCATGCCCTAAATCTATCGCAGGGCAGTGAGGTCTATGAAACTTTAGAAGTTTTTTTATTTATTTTATACATCAAAACATACCCTGCGCTCTCGCATCATATTAGGGTACCCTCTTATTCAACCTGTGGGGTAGTGGGGAAAATATTTTAATAAAATTAAAACCTTTATTGATGTCCTCTTGAAATGCATCTGTGTGTCCCATCATTACCTTGTGCTCCCACGAGCTCTTTTGCTTTGACCATTTTCGTCTCGCAAGGTAGCGGGGGTGACAATAATGAAAACAAATTATATACAAACTTAATAATCAAATAGTTTGATTAAAAACTATTTTAAATATTATTTAAATCGATAAAATGACTTAAATAATCATCATAATAAGAGCAATGAACATCGTTACTTCATAGGTTTTTCAGCATGTAGCCAGCAAGGAAACCATGAGAATGCGTAGCCATTACCAAACCATGACACTCTTTTGTGTATTAATATTTAAATCAAATGATTTACATAACAAACATTTCTTTAACTCAAACTTAATTATCCTCATGATCTCATAATGTAAGTTGGGTCCCCTTGTAGGCCTAGCTAAAAAAAAAATCGTTTTCAAACAACTAGGCCCTTATATATTATCAAACTTACACTGAAACTGAGTTTGCATACATTTGGCATCAAAACATATAATAGGAGGCCTTCAAATTATGATTTTTAACATATTTTCCATGTAACAAAACTAGGCATGTTGCATCTAGCATTACCCGGGAAACCCATCAAACCTAATAGTGAGACCTCGGACCTAAGCATACACCTTGCCATACATCATGAGGATTTCTATTACCAACTAGTTCACTGCAATTCATCCTGGGGTGAAAATAATTGAAAGTCAAAAGTGGCCTCATGAGAATTTCTAACAGGGTGCTATCATCTAAACTCTCTAAACCTTGAAAAGCTTGGGCTCCAAAAAAATACCAAACCAAGCCATGATCATGGCACTAAACATGTGCACTTATGAATATGAAAAAATAAATAAATAAATTCCAAGGGGCATTTCATGAAAATCAATAGGTTACAAGATATTAGCAGTCAAAGGTGATCTTTCAAGAACTTTCAAAAAATGTAGCTATTAAATCTATCAAAACCCTGTTTGCTTTAGGCATGAGAAAAATATCAAACTTGACCAAGTGAGGTTATAAAAAAGAGCAAGGGTGTTCATAAATATAAGGAGAATTTAAATACCAACCAAATTTACCTTAAATGTCAACTACTTTGAAATATTAATCTGTAAAGTGGGCCACATAGGCAAACCTAACAATGTGCGAACAACATATTTTTCTAGAGGCCGCCAATTGAGGGCATCAAAAACATATCAAAACTAATCATGGAAGTTTTTAGCTTGTTAAATGCTTTTACTTATAACATGTGAGTATGTACACCAAGACACTTTGCATGATGGTCAATAAGTTGCAAAATATCACCTTCTAGAGTAGGGTACTCAGTCTGTCTTGATAGGGGAGTTTCTGAGTGCTGCAACCAAAATGCTCATAATAGGCATTTCAAATTTCCAAAATTTGAAGGTTCCAACACCTCCAAAAATGGGTATTGGGATTTGGATGTCCAATTTGGCCTAAGATCTATAAATTTATGGTTGGAGATTTATAATGGTTCTTTTACTATTTTAACATTGATTTTGAATTGTGTGAACTCTTGTTCTACAATAATCTTTTGTGAAAAAAAACCTATGAGAACTACATCATGTTGATGAAAACATATAAGTTGCATGAATTAGAGGATGAAACCCCTCTAATTTTAGAGGGCATTCTCTTTTAGGGAGTGCAATAGAGCTTCATGGAAATCTAAATTTAGCTTTTATATTTCATCTGAGAGTTTGCATGTGTGCATTTAGTATTTTGCAGGTGTTTTATTATATTTTTTATGTTTCTCTAGAAAATCAAAGCCCAAAGCATTATCTATTTCCTGTAGCTTTCATAAGAATATTTTGGTGTTGTTAGACAATGTTTTAGATCATTTTGTAATGAGATTGCCAACAATGTATTTGGTAGTTTTATTGATGTTATTTAATATTTGCATGAGCTATTGCAGATGTATAATGGCTATAATAATAGTCTATTTTGTCATAAAAATTAGAAATAAAATATTATATTATGTTACTAGCATTTTAGGTTCGTTCAGTGTAGTTTCAGTATTGACTAACTAGCAAGTGTTGAAGGATTAAGTGGTTTGGATGAATTTTGGTTTATGTATTTTTCGAATCTGAAAATGTATTTCTAAAATATGAGTGACATAAGGTGAAAAATATGAGAAAGGAATTACAAGATTGAATCTTTGATACCATGTCAAGAAGTCACAATAAGGACTCGTAAGAGTTGCAATCTTTTGCAAAACACTAAATATTCTTCCATATAAAAGAGAAACAACAAAAAATGTTATATCACCAAATAATGATATAAACATACAAAAGGATGTATGATGATGTGTAATGCACAAATAAAATATTACTTTTAAAAGCAAGGTGAGATGAGACTACATAGGATTATAACAAGTGTCATAATCATATAGCATAAAACATAAAAAGATAAATATCTTAAGTATGCATAAAGAGTGCTTTGAATAACTTTTACTTGACCTATGTGTCAATAAGTCCTAGAAAGGAACTAATTAGGTGCTAAACCCTATTCACACCAATGAGAAAAAAATTTAAACAAACCATTTAGATTTCAATCTAGAGTGGGGAAACAAAGAGTGATTTCTCAAACATAAAAATTTCCACATGAAGTTGACAATAATATGTATGTAGATATGTGGGAAAGAATATCAAGGGATGGAGAAGTGTCAAGGAGAGCCATTTCCAAGACCAATCATATGGAAAGAGGGCAAGAAGAGAGAAGAAAGGGGGATTTCAAAGCTTATGAGTATGACTACAAAACTAGAAGTTGTTCTTTATAGTCTCAACTTTAACATAATAGGGGAGTGTCAACGAGAGCTATTTCCTAGACCAATCATATGGAAAGAGGGCAAGAAGAGAGAAGAAAAGGAGATTTCAAAGCTTATGAGTATGATTGCAAAACTAGAAATTGTTCTTTATAGTCTCAAATTTAACATAAAAGGGGCCCCCAAGGAGATGGAAGACAAATTTATTCTAGGCACCAATGGGTATATTGACAATGCAAGACTTTCCATGTTGTGGATTTAGATTGTGCATCTACTTGGACTTCTAGATTTGGAGAGTAATCTTGTTTCATCTTGACCAAAGAAAAATGCATTTCTATTTTTCTTTAATATAGGTAGAAATGGTGATTGAAGAAGTTGTCTATATATTATTTTAAGGAGAAATTAGATATTGTATGCATTAGGCCACCTCTATTCATTCAAGAAGTAGACATGACAGGTTGTAGGCTCTAAATTGAAAAGTTAAAGAGAGGCCAACTATTGAATTTCAAGGACTAGTTATTTGTTAAAGGGTGAAAGGTGAAAGTAGGCAACAACGAACTCTATCTAAATTTGGTAAAGTCTCATAGATCTTGAAAAACCTAGATGCCTTTTTATAAAGGTGTTTTCTTTTAGATCTATTGATGGTACCTAAAAGATTTTAATCTTGTTGAATCATTCAATTCCACTAGATTGAGTAGTTAAAGCAAAGCATAAACCATGACATGGGGAGTCATTGAACCAAATAATTTTTTTGAGTTGATTTTCCAAGCTTTCCAAATGGAAGTGAAAGGTATGGACACATGAGAGTTTAAAAAGGAGCTAGAAGAAGCTTGTCATTCTATATTTCTCTATCCAAAGGACAACCAATAGAGATGAATTTTAAATAAAAATCTTTTGAGTGCATATCCCTTCAATGTCCCCACTACCTATTTAGTAGTTATCAAAATTCCTTGAGAGTATGGGTCAACAATTCCTAGCCCCTTTTGCCCTTTGATTATATGTAGTGCTACCAGGATGTTGAAGGCAATCGCTTCTTGTTCCCCTATTTAGCCTATAACATTTAATAAACTAAAGTGGAGGGAAAGCTCTTGTTGTACCCCCTATTTGGCGCATAAGAAACAACTAATAATTTGTGCCAATTAACTGTACCGTCTCTTGGAAGGTAGCAAGAAAAAGGAGATATAAACATGACTAACCACCATAACTTTCTTTGTCACTTAGTGTAACCAACCATAGCTAAAATATATATTAATCTAGTTCAAGAAATTACCTTTGATGTTGTTCAAAAGTCATTCGCATGTCTGTGAGAGGCACACCAACACCAAAGGGAATATCAAGATACCTAGAGATGGAGCCATGTTTCACTTCTCTCCACTTGCTTGGGATCAATGATGGATGGATGTTGGTGCATGCCATAATAAACCTAGTTTTATGCATAGCTAATTGAACCCTAAAGTGGCACAAGTAGGTCTCAAGTGTCAGTAGTTATTTTCAATTCATATATTAGGTCGTGGATAAAAAATGTATTGTCATCAACAAAATGTGAGTTGAGAGCAATGGTATTATTTGGAAAAGTGGTGACATGGATCAACAATAAATATCTAAGAGCATCAACCACACGGGAAAATAGGAGTAAGAAGGCAAACTTAGTGGTTACATCTATCAAGGGAGAATTGAAGGCAAAAGGAGTTATTAACTATGCATCTAGCATTAGCATCCATAAATAGCATTTTGACTTGAGCACAAATTTTAAGGCCAAACCTGAACCATTGCATTATGTTAAGAATGAAGAGCCATCAAATGTGATTGTATACTTTATTGAAGTCAAACTTGATAATAAGAGCATCTTAAGCAGTTTGTTGGGCCCATTCAATTGTCTCATGAGCTAAATTAACTTGTATCAAATGAATCTACCACCTAAAAACCTTATTTGCTTTAACTACTCAGTCAACTAGATAATAATTTGTTTTCTACACACCAAAGCTTTCACAATGATCTTGTAGGAAACATCAAGCAAGATAATGGACCACCAACCAACCATGATGTCTTCATCCTTACCTTTAGGAATGAGATTGATAAGTCCCTAATTAAGAACAATCCCCCAAGTACCAATTTCAACTCCTAAATGAACATAAAGTGATTCAAGGAAAAAGTGCCTAATAAAATTCTAAAGGCAAGCCATCCATTCTTGGGCTCTTCTCAATAACCATGCTATACATAATATGCATCATGACAAATCATTCAAGAAAATACCTATCTTCAAGGTCATTTTTTTACTGTTTAAGGGCATCAAAACAACCGAAAAAAAAATTGGCATGAAATTTTAAATAGGTGTCTTATCATAATTAATTGGCATGGATTCTGGGCGCTCTCAAAGAATAACCACAGAAACCAGAGGGGAAGTGATCAAATCAAGAGAAGGAACTGCAAGGAAGGAGCTGGAAAAATGGGAGGTAACAAGAAGAGATTTGAACCTACTTCCTACTCGGACTGGAGAAAGAATGATGAAGTATGAAGTCTGGGATATCCTCCAGCAAGGAGGAATGAATGTTTTCATGGAACGACTAAGTGGGAAAGACCCCACAATTACTTCTTACTTCATCAAGAACTGGAAAAATGGAAAAATTCTGATTGGCTCACAGATGATGAATGTCGACGAAGAGGTTATTGTCGAGGCCACGGGGATGTCTACTGAAGGTATGAAATGTTACAAGGACAAAGGAATATCTGACAAAGTTGTAGAAAAGTTTCCAGTTACGGATGGAGAGAGGCGAAAGATGATCAAAATTGACAATTCCTACCACTCCCCGAAGAGAATTTGCAAGCCTTGGAGGTTTGTTCTTTTCGCTTCTATTGAATACATTACCTTAGACGGTAGGTTTACCAGGGCCTACGGGCATCATTTCGCTCTTCTTAATCATTTTCGTCATGGAGAAAGGGTTAGCCTTCCCTATTACCTAGCCTGTTCTATGGATCACGCCATAAAGGAAATCCAGAGGGATCCTAAAGGTGATCATGCCCTTCACCAAGGGCTTATGGTCCTGGTTTATAAAATGCTAAAGGGGAAGTGCATTGAAAAGCCTATCAAAGGCAAAAATGCTAGAGATGAAACTACAGAAAGTAAGGATAGTGGTTTTAATTTTGACTCAGAAACTGAGGGAGAGTCGGAGGAAACTAGCAAGAAAGGGAGGATTAGGGCCAAGAAAAGGAGGATTATTGTGGACTCTGATACGTCGAACTCTGCAACTGAATCCCTTGAGGAAAAATCTGCTAAAAAAATAAAGGAAAAACCACTAGAAAGAAGGCTCAGAAAAAGAACATTAAAAAGGGGAACAATTCCTACTTCAATCATGTTCAGATTGAATCGGAAGAGGAGGCTAAAGAAAACAAGGTGGTTGATAGTCAAGATAAAGAAGGGGAGGGTAACCCGGTGATGGATAATTTGGAGACCGTGAATACCACGAATCTGCATAAGGAGGAAAAAGGTGATAAAAGTGACAATGGTGACAAAGACATTGTTAAGGCCTTCTGTGAGACCATTGCTACTATGGTGAAGGATGTTAACAGTTTGAAAACCGATACACAAGCCATTGCAAGAATTACAGTTGGTGGCAAGCCCTTGGCGAAACATGTTAAAGAACTGGTAGCCGTTCTGCATAATACACAAGCTATTGAATGTATGGTTGGAAAAAATATGGCAACGGAGAAAAAGGTCAACCAGATGGGAGATCCTAAGGAAATGGAAAACAAAATGAAATATTTCAGCACCAGATTTGACAAGCTGGAGCTCAATGTAAAGAAGATAGTCGACCAAAATTTCCAAATCCTCAAATCCTCGATGGACAACATGAACATCCTTATTAACAGGTTCGAGAATGATGCAGAAAAGGATGGTGATAAAGAGCAGTTGAACAAGAAAGGGCATGAAAGGAGGACCAGAGCGAACACAAAGAAAAAATGCAACATCGAAGGTCGTGAGCTGGAGGATTTGAAGACCTCAACGAACAGCATGAAACAAATGGTTGTTCACGCTGAGGAAATTATGAATAGTATTTAGTTTCTATTGCTGTCCCTGTTTAGGTCTATTTGTTGTCTTTATGCTTTCCTTCTGTTGTCTGTACCGAAATACTTTATTATGTAATGTTGTGTTTAGTTGATCCCTTTTGGTGGGTTCATTTTGTTTTTTTGAAGTGACCAGGCACTTTTTTTAGCAGTTCTCTCTCCTGGCTTGTTCAAGGTTCGGGAACCTTTCAAATACCTGCGTTTACTTAATCAAAACAACCCAAAAAAAAATTGATTCACCATCAAGCTGGCAAGATTGAGACATGGAGCCAATCTGAGAAAAACATTCCATAGCATCTATTGTTTTGTGTTTTCAAAAAGGATTTAGATGATTTGGTATGGATCCTTTTGTATTCCATGATACTGAGCAATCTATTTTTGGGTCTACATGTGACTCATAATGTCTAAGACTGCTGCATACTCCATGCAAGAAGCACCTAACTATGGTACAAACGAGACATGGAATACCCTACTTTACAAGATTTGAATTTGTGACCGTCTTTCAAGAATACAAATTCTTCACCATTACACCAACTCAAAAATATCGAAATTTGAAATAATCTATTTTATAGATAAAATTTTGCTATTCACTGATTTGATTAAATTGATTAAATTGAAGAATGCACTTGCATTTCTAGGTTTTGCATAAGATCTAGGTAATTCTGGGCTTAAGCACAGCGCCTGTCCCAGGCATAACTGGGCTCCATCAAGCCCGAATTCAAGATCTTCTTACAGGTAAGCCTTCTCTAGTAGACGTACGTAAAGGTTATTTAACAATTTTTTCATTAAATTCAACTCTACCTCAATACAATGATGCTAAATCATGGTTACCCGCATTTTGCGGGATGACTGGGTCAGACATCTTATCCAAGGGTAGGTAGGTCAGACTCCGACAAACAAAAACTGCAAGACCATGTTCATTAATCCCACACCGACAACCATTCAATCATTTCACTTGCATCTTCAGATCTCGAAAACCTAATCTCAGGCCCTTCCCCCCTTCCGTGCTGCAGAAGTGAATAGACAGATATTTTTGTTAGATAAGTCGTAACCATTCATTTTTTCAATAAGCAATCAACAAAGATGTTAATTTCTGTTGGTCACATTTGGAAATTGGTTCTAAAAGTGATCAGTAATTTAGTGGTAGAGCATTTCAATTGTGACAAACAAAAGACATTTTATTATTAGATTTATACAGAATCGTCATATTTTTATCAATCACAGCAGTCTGATGGATTTCTCTTATTGATCAGTAATTCAGTGGTAGAATATTCCAACAGCAAATAAAGAACAAACAACAAATTCTACACCATCAGATTTGAAGAAGATCTCTACATTTTTATCTATCACAGCAGTAGGAAAAAATGATTGATTCCTCACCAAAGGCGATTGGATCTTTCTAGATAGAGAGATAATCTTCCAGGCCTTCTCTCTTCCATTTCCTCCAAATCAATGAGTTATTACATCTCTGATTTGCAAAACAAGTTGAAGAGGCTCCTTTCGGATCTTGTAAGTACATTTTAGAATATATTGAGAAATAAGTCATACTTGAATCAAAGATAGATTGATCTTGAAGTAATCAAATATTTTAGTGATAGAACATCCCAACGACAAATAAAAGACTAACAACAATGGCTACTTTCAATACATTTTTTAAATCTTAATAATTGAATTCTCCACCAATAACAACTGTATCTTTCTAGATAGAAAGATAACCTTCTGGATGTTTTCTCTTCCATTTTCCCTAACTTGGTGAGTTATTACATCTCTAATTTGCAAAACAAGTTGAAGAGCCTCATTTAGATCTTGTAAGTTTAATTTAGAATATATTGAGAAAAAAGTCACACTTGAATCAAAGATAAATCGATCTTTAGTATTCAATAGGTCAGTGATAGAACATCCCGAACAACAAATAATAATCTTCTGGATGTTTTCTCTTCCATTTTCCCATCACAGTGAATTATTACATTCCTGATTCGAAAATGAGTGAAGAGTCTCCTTTTGGACCTTATAAAGTTAATTTTAAAATATATTAAAAAATAAATCATACTTGAATCAAAGATGGATTAATCTTGAAATAATCAATAACTGAATGAACATTCCAACAACAAATAAAAGACTAACAACAATCATTACTTTCACTACATTGTTTGATCTTAATGGTTGAATTCCCCACCAGTAACAACTGAAACTTGATAGACTTCGAGATGTTCTCTCTTCATTTTCCCCAACCTAATGAGTTATTACATCTCTGATTCTGCAGACCAAGTGGAAAAACCTCATTCCATTTAATCAAATCAGTCTGGTGGGTCTTGTCAATTCACTTTCGAATATTTTGGGTTTTGTGCAATTAAGATTGGAATAGACAGAGGCAGCCATGATAGCAAGGGGAAATTTTTACTTGGATCGAATCAGATCCGAAATCTTCCCATTATGCATTACAGTATTTGTCCTCGAGTACATGGTTTTTTTTATGACATTTACCAAACTTCATTGTTGATTAATTTATGTATTGTTATTTAATATTTTTTATATTTTGATGGTACAGTTTGATTACTGTTTAAATTATCTTCATTGAATAGATGTGGAATTTGTCGTAGTAGATTATGATAGGAAGTGCAGATTAAATAGCAATTAACGTCAAATCCAAAAACCTTCATCTTTTCCATGGCAAGACAGAGCATTTTTTTAATTTATATTTAAATCTACTGTGATTTTTTTATGTTTATTGTAATAAAGGCTAGAATATTAGATGATGTAATCACTTAATCATAGTTGGTATGATAAAGATTTCATTATTGAAGTTTAGAATGTAGACTTGTCTGTTTATGGGTAAGGTTAATTACTTACAGTTTTAACAAAACAAAATTTAGGGTTTTGATTAATAATTTTATCTTTAATATGTCAATTTAAAGATTTTAAATAATTATGTATTTTAAATTTATTATATTTTTGAAGGCTAATATGTCTATCATTAGAATTTATTGTTTGAGATTACAATAATAGATCAATTTTAAAATAATCTTTTATTTATTTATTTGAATGTTCAAATTTTTAGTTATATGATTACACTTTTTTCTACTTTCCACCTTCAATTCAAATAATTTGACAAACCTAAAAATGAGGAGTTATCTTAATTCGATCTTCTTATTATTTCTCTTGTTACTACAATTGCTGAAGATGAAAAAATCAAAAGAAAAAGTTTCATTCTAGATGTGAGTGCATTGTGATGGTGAAGACCTCCCAATTAGTAGGGATGATCCACCCTTAATTTGGAATTGCTATAATTGCATAACAATTTATTCATTTGTTTATTAGCCTTGCATTATGTGGCACAGACTTTTCTAAGTGTCATATATTTACACTAAAATTTTTATGATTTTTTAATGAATGGAAAGGCTCTGAAAAATCCAATTGGGATAGAATGAAATTTAAGAAAACCTTGTTTGATCCTCTTTTTGGTAATAATGCTGATACAAGGGGTCTCTAGAACACTTGGTGCAATTTCCAAAAAGGTTGTAATAAAATTTATTGTAGACTTGACCCTTTTTATGCCAATAAAGATGTTTTTTCATTTATCCCTAGTAACCATGGCAATTCTGTTGTTGTCTGGCCTTTTACTCTCGGATCACCACCCTATTACTGCTCACATCAAACTTGCTAACTCCTTACCTGCTAATGTGGTGGGGCCTAAGAAGTTCATTCTTAACACTAATTTACTGAAAGATCTTGATGTTCTTGCTGCCATTAACCTCATCAGACTCCTAAATAAGGATAATAAGAACTTAGCTTCGCATATTGATAGGTGGAATTATAATGTTGTTTCCTGGCAAAAACTCCTGCAAACTATTGGTCAAAAAAGGACCAAAGACTCCAGATTTGTGGAAAAGACTCTTAATCTTAATCTGCTTCACCTTGAAAATGAAATTCAATTGACTCCTTCCTGCCCTGACCTTGCCAACCAAGTGGCGAAAACTAGGGATGCCCTTAGATTACATCAGCAAGTTAAGATCAAGGGGGCCATGATTAGAGCCCATAGCCATTGGCTCCAATTTGGCGATAATCGGCTTAAACATAAGCAAAACCGAGAAAAGATTGATAGACTTATTGTTGATAATCAAGAGATTGTTGATTTGGACAACATTAAAGAAGCCTTTACCCTCTTCTACCAAAAACTTTTTACCTCTGAAGACTCTGAGGCTGCCAAGGCCCTCAAACTTAAATGCAAATCCATCATTCCCTGTAGGATCTCCGAGGGAGAATCTTGCCTCCTTAAACAAAATTTCACAATTGATGAAACTCATAAAGCCATCAACTCCCCCCACAATGACAAAGCTTTCGAGCCTAATGGGCTCCCAAATAAGTTTACAAAGCCAACATTAACTAGATTTGCTTTGATCTTCTTGACATATATAATGAGGCATTGGGTAAGGGTTCCCCTGGGAATGTTATCAATAAGGGCATTATTAAACTCATACCCAAGGATGGTGACAAGGCCCTCGTTAAGAACTGGAGACCCATTACCCTTCTCAATGTGTCCTATAAGATCCTGGCTAAAATGTTGGCCGTCCGACTGGAAAAGATCCTGCCCAAGTTTATCTACCCCACCCAAACCAGCTTCATTAAAGGTAGCTATGTTCTGGAAAATCTCATCACAAGTTGGGAAGCCATGGAATGGTCTAAAGTTTTTGGTCAAGACACTGCTATGTTCCTCCTTGACTTTAAGAAAACCTATGATAGGGTGGAATGGGACTCTATTATTACGATGCTTGAAGCCTTTGGATTTCCTAGTGAATTTTGTACTTATGTCAAGGTCCTCCTTCAAGATGTCTCTGCTCAGATTGATGTTAATGGCTCCCTCTCCTCTTCCATTATGCTCTCTCGGTCCATTAGACAGGGATGCACCTTGGCCCCTGCTCTCTTTGTTATTGCTTCTGATGCTTTATTCTACCTCCTTAGGGATAACTCCCTCTCCCCAAAGGTTAATGGGGTTAGGCTCCCTGATGATAATGAATTGATGAATATTCAGTTTGCCAATGACACAACTCTTTTTCTTGAGCTCACCAAGCAAAACATGGATAACCTTAACCTTAAAATCCAATGCTTTGAGGCAATTTCAGGAGCTCGGATCTCCCAGACCAAGTCTACCTTCCTTAGCTGGATGGATCACCCCCCTGACTGGTTTGGACAACTTGGCTACCAATGGGGCGGTCCTAACAAAATCGTTAGATACCTTGGAGTTCCTTTCTCGGTGTCCCCTTCCCTCAAAGATATGTGGCTTTGGGTTAAGGAGAAAATTGATAAGAAACTTAGTAAATGGAACAATAGATTCCTCTCCCTATCTGGCAAGGTTCAAGTGTGCCAAAAAATCCTCTCTTCCTATAATATCTACTACTCCTCTACTTGGATGTTTAGCAACTATCAGATATTAGAAATTCAAAACGCTGTTAGACGCTTCATTTGGTCTGATGGCAAAGGTAGTAACAAATTACACGCAGTTAACTGGAAGTGGTGACATACTGAGAAATCTCTTGGTGGCCTTGGATTAAAGGATCTTAGGATACAAGGTATTGCCCTTGCGGCTAAATGGATCATCCATTCTCTAGAAGGTCAGGAACCTTGGAAGGTATTAATCAGACACAATATTGAGAGGGTTGTCCCTAAGAATGCTAAGTCTTGGAAGGGCTTACCTCTCACGAACCTTGTGGGTGGTGGTTTTCCTGTTTCTATCCAGGGCACTTGTGTGTTCAAGTCTATTTGGAAAGTCTGGGAACATGGTAGGGGGTTTTTGGTCAACACTAGTGTCAACAATGGTAACCTGACTCATGGCGAGAGATCCTCATGGTAAGATCCTTATAGACATTTTGGATCATGATACTCTTATCACATGGGAAGATCTCAACTCAAAATTTAACCTCCCCCCTACTCAAAATTTAACCTACAACATGATTAAGCAAGCTTGTATTGATTTTGGTCTTCCTAAAGATTGTGATGTCGATTCTCATAGATTTTTATCTTTTAAATGCGCTAATGGTACTATTTTGGCTAAAATCAAGGCTCGTAACATTTACTCTGTCCTAGCTTATGAGGCTTCCATCATTAAACATGTTAACATCTTATGGTATTCTGATCTGCCTGTTATGCAGTGGCAAAAGACCTTCAACATGCTATGGAAAAGTTCGATCGAGCCAAAAATCAAGTGCTTTAAATGGCTTATGATACTTAATAGAATTCCTCTTCGAAGGAATTATGACAATAATGATTTGTGCTCTATTTGTAAACTCCGTGAGACTGACACGCATATTTTCTTTGATTGCTCCATTGCTAAAGAAATCTAGTTAATGTTTGGCTTTTCTATCCCTAATCTTGTGAATACTCTGGAAATTATTTCTATGCACATTAAAGGATTGAAAAAGGATGCTAATGTCTTTTTGTTTAATTTATCTGCCAATATTCTTTGGTATATTTGGAAAATTAGGAATGCTGATAGGTTTGAAGGCCAAGCCAGGGCCCTTACTGAATCCTTTCGAAGACTCACATTCTTTAAAATTGCCATGCAAGTTGCCTCTACTATGAATGTTGAGAGGCACAAGCTCCTGAGGTTCCTCAAGGATGGTCATGCCACCATGTTCATCAATGAGATGAAGGATGGTTATGAATGGAGGCGCAACGAAGACGACCTACCCTCCTTTGAGGAGGCTCTCAAGAAGCTGAACAACGAAATTAAAGATAACAGGAAGCCCTACTCTGCCCAAGTTGAGATGCTAGCACAAATTCAGAGTCAAAAGACCATTGTTTGGATGGAAGGACCTCAGGGATGGGTGGCATGGATTGAACCCCATGACGACACCCTCTCTTGATGCTTTTGTTGATTTCTCATGATGCAATTAGCTTGTTAGTACTCTTTTGTGCGGATTACGCACCCTATTGTTACTTTGGTGTTGGCTGTCCTGTGGCGGTGACAGCTTTGTTTTGTTGAGGCCTGGCCTCCTTGTTCTAGATTCTCTCGATTTCTAATATAATTTTTTTTTTATGAATTAGTATGTAATCAAATAGTTTGACAAACCTAAAAGTGACAAATTTCCTTAATTAGGTCTTGCCATTATTTCTCGTTACTAGGGTTACTAAAGATTTAAGTAGGATGATACATCCTTCCTTTGAATTTTCTCTAATTGCATAACAATGTATTTAATTTGTTTAATCTTACTTTGTATATCATAGACTTTTCTCAGTGTCATTTATTAAAACTAAATTTCTAATGAAATAGTATATATATATATATATATATATATATGATCCATCATGTAACAATGTATTTCATTTGTTTAATCTTACATTGTTTGTCACAGAGTTTTTGTAAGTTCAAAAAACAAAATCTTAAATTTTGTTTTAAACTCTTCTAAATCCAAGAAACTAACCCTACTCATGATCATTTCAACTTTATAAACTCGTTAGCTACAAGCTAAACCCTTAGCCCAAAATTTAAATCTCCCACTATTTAGAAAACATATAAAATCTCGCCAAGCTTGGTCATTGTGAAGAGAATAACATAGTTACTTTTACATATAATGTTAATTTTACCTAGAACCATGAAACATCCAAATTTTTATTCCTTCTTAATTACAAATACACATTAAAGACCATAAGATATTTTAACCAACATTTACTCCTCATTCATCATAAATCATCCCACTTCCAAAAAGACTCAAAATTGTTTTGAAATTTTTGCACTTATTACACTTATAAATAAATAATGTTTATTAAAATCACTCAAAATCAAATTTTCTTTTTATATGCATCATTTTAAACTCATCAAGATGACTTCCCTTATCAATCAATTCACTTCGATCACATTATTAGTAAGATATTATTATTTACTTGCATAATATTTTCACAATTCAATTCTTATCTAATTTTAATTTTAAAATATATATAAATTACAAGACTAAAAAATAAAAATTGAAATATAATACACATACAATCTATATCAACACTAAATCATAAACATTAATTGTATAATTATTCTATATGAGATATACTCAAAATATTTAATCAAACAATTATTTCTATAATAATAATTCATTTCATGTTTGTCTTATATATTAGCCCAAAAAATGATGCTCACTTTAAAGGAGTAATTTTTCAAATGTGCGCATATACTAGAGCAATTAATATTTCAAATCAATACTAAAAATAAGCTAAGTTTTTTTTTTTTAATTATGCTAGATGTTTAATTGTATTCAAAATAATTATTTTCTTTGAAACTTTTGTAACTACTTATTCATTGTAGTAAGCCTTTTAAAAACATCCTACTCTATTGTAAACATAGAGATCTCATAAAAAAAACTCTAAGGGAAGGTTTAACAAATGGAATACCACAAAAACAAACAAATCTCATAACAAACCCTAAATGAAAGTTTAACAAGTATAGTACCATAAGAGGTTGTAGCTAATCTGGCTCTAAAAACGCCATGATTTCCGCATAACACACAAGTCAAAAATTACAAATCTCGACCATGCTCAACAAAACTAGCTATATCTTTATATCTTTCATTTTTCGACTATGTATAACACAAATTAGTCAACAATTTTGGAGCCAAATTAGCCACATCCCCATAAGAGTGTGTATAGCAATATATGTGTAATTATTCACAAAGGGAATTTAATCATATTCGTAATTATTATATTCTTATAATTTTTATCAATTTTGCAATTACTTAGTTTATTCTAATAACACTACAAAAATATATTAAATCATTCTAAAGATATAGGCAATGATCCAATTTCCACCCATGTTCCAATTATCGTTCATTACATTTCACTAATTAAAAGCTCACTAAAAAGATCATCTAGTGGGCCAATAGCCATCCTTTTGAATACTCAATTGTCAAAACAAATTGTTCGATATTAGATCAATTGTACAACTTTATTGGTACTTATGCACAATTATCCAAGTATTTGTACATATATATTAGATCAATTGTGCAAATTTTGTGGTGGTCAAATCACAAACGATTAAAAGGCAAAAGAGAATATATAGGTTATCTACTCAAAATGACCATTTTTTATCCTTGCATGCATAATGAATCTCCCAATCATAACTACCCAACCACCAAAACAATATACAAGGCCAACCAAACATGAATCATCAAAATTAAATAAATCATTTAGGAACTTGAAATGCACAAAATTAACTACAAAGTCTATTGGCCTCTTCCCCTAGATCTCACATAAAACAAACAAAAAAAATTAATATATACAAATACCACATATTCACTACCACTAAAAATATAAAATTATAATGATGTCATTTCAAACTACCAATTTAAAATCCCACTAAATCAACATAATATCTACTTAAGTGCACAAATAGTAAGAAGTCATTGTACTATTGATGATTTGTGAATTATTGAATTAAACCCCCAAAATATACTTAAGTGTCTTAAAAAAACCTTAAGACCATTCCAAGGCATGTTAAGGGATACTTCAAACGAACTTAGGCAAACTGCTATCTATTTTCTTTAAATTGGCTTGAAATAAAAACACTTTCAATAGATCATGTTCAATAACAAATGGATATTACATGAAAGATTTTGTAAAGCAATGTCCCTACACTTGTTGACATATTTATCGACAAAATCATGGAAGAGGTGGTATGAGAACTAAAGTACATTTATGATTTTATATTTTAAAATATTTCTTCGCATCTTGTAATTCAAATAAGGACATCATTTACCTCCTTGTAAAACTTTTTAAGGACATCATTTAACTCCTTGTAACTATTGTAAGGTATCACCTATATACCTACAGATTCACAATGATTGTACCAAATGTTAACCTTTTTGCTTGTATTAGAGACTTGTGGACCTTTTTAAGATTTTGCTCGGAACCATAATGAAGTCTGCTATGCATCATAACAAAATGACTTTTGCCTGAGAGACTTTCCTTTTGATCCCTTTGATCATTTAGTCTCATCGACTTCATTAAAAATTTGCCATTCATTTGTTTGATCTCTGATCTCAAATCAATATTAGACCTCTGATCCATATCTCAAATCAATATTAGACCTCTGATCCATATCAATTCTAATTTTTCAAGTTAAATAGATCAGACATATACTGCAGAATCGCAGATATAGAGTTCTCCTCCTTATAAATACCATTGTATCTCCACCCAAAACTTGAGGCCCCTTCTACACCAACCAATCTGTTTATTTCTTAATTATCGCTGATAAAAAAAAATTATAATTTGTGTGATTCGCTTCTAATTAGGAGAAGATAGCTTACAGACTAATTCCAGATTTTGTAAAGAATCATTAGAAAAGAATGTAGAGAGAGCAAGTACAGAACTGAAAATAACAAAGACTTTGTTTTTTATTATCTGTTATCATATGTTAATAAAAACTGATTACTATCATATGTTAAACAAAACAGAAAATGGTACGCAATTAAATGAATGCTCTGGTAAGAAAATTTCAGTGACTAGGAGTTACTTATAAACCCTAATTTGATCAAAGAAAAGGGAATACTGTAGAGCTCCCTTCAAACCAAACAAGGGCAGTACACAATTAACACGACTCCAGCGTTATGCACACCACCAGCCTGCAATGCAATGTACGAACATGGGCAGGATGGTGAAATGCATAAATCAGCAGTTGAATTAATTTGGCACAGAGCCTTTGATTGGTATCAAAGGAGCTCTACCAATATATTCCAACAACATACCTCATCCATACGCTTGGAAATTCACTCACTTGCCTCCATAAGACCCCTGTAACATATACAAGGTATTAGTATCAGAAGTTTTAGGTTTCCTGACATTTCAAAAAACTTACAGTGAAAGGCTTTACATGATGTTAACCTTTTAGGCTTTTAGGAATTGTATTAACATATATATTGCTGTCTATATAGTTCTTTTCATACATTTATAGATCTTGATGGATATTATGTAGCCTCAAGAATCTATGGAAACATTGCAGTAGTTGGTATGAGTTTTCAACAGTTGTTACTGAATAGATAAGATTGTTTCTGGATTCAATTGTTACACTTATATCCATCAACACAAAAAAGTGATGCAAAATTTCGATTACATTCAGTCCATCAATGCTAAGAATACAAAATGTTGCAAAATGTTTAGATTATGACACCAGTGATCCATCATCAAGAAGAGAGGTGTGAAATGTTAATTGAAAAACAAAAAATTAAATTAAATCCAGATGCAATCTTAACCCAGACAAGATAAGTGGTGCATTAGCAATACGTTGTGCATCTCTGGGAATACTTAATTTGAGTATTCTACGTCGGTGAAGACGCAAATCCACAAATTACACAAAGAAACAAAACTTCTAACCCAACAAAGCCAATTCTACGGATTTTAAGATCTACAACTTTTAAGATTTCCACTATATCCAAGATGACCAAAACAAAAAATGCAATAAGAATGTGAGAAAACCCAGAAGAAACTCCCATTATATCTACTTTCCTGAGCTATAGAAAGGTCCTAAGATTTGTTGTCAGTAATCTAGAACGTTAAAATCACAAAACAACCACACAAAAAGATAAAAATGTCTGAGAACATTTACAGATTAGAAATTGCAGATGAAAGTAAAAAGGTACAAATATGGAAATGAAAAGGGAAAGGAAGCAGAAGAACATTTACAATCTGAAATAGCGAATCTAACGCAAAGAAAAGCAGTCCAAATCAAGATTTCAGAAACACTTATACAAAGAAAAATAGCAAATTAAAGAGACAAAGAAAGTTGTCAGTAATCTGAAAGTTGTAAAAGTCTGCCGACAATCTGATACTGCAAATTAATAAACAAAACAGAAAGAAAGCTCAAGGCATTCACAATGCCAAGAACAAAGATTTAACACAAAAGAAAATTAGCCAAACATATTGAAGAATAAGAAGAAGAAAAAGAGAATGGGTGATCGAAAACCCTAGAAATATGAAGAACAAATCACAGTATCCACAGTTTACAGGGAAATCTAGCGATAGATTTGTAAGGACACAAATAGAACCAAGCTTAGCCATAGCCAAAGCTTAAAAAAGATTAAAAATAGGGTTGTATCAGAAACCAACTGAGAATAAACAAGAAATTAAAAAGCAGTGTGTATGAGACCTAAAAACCCATAAACCCATAAACCCAGCAGATACCTACTACTACAAGGAAGAATAAGGAACAAATCCAATCATTTAAAGAAGCATAAAATATAAATATATAAATACGCACAAATTGTTCATACCTGAAACCCACCGATTGTCTCCTACTAAGTAGAGAACTGTAAATGCCCCTTTGGCATCCATGGAAGTGCGGGCTCCCTCTTTTTCAAAGCAAGGGCAGAAAGAAAAAAAAGAATAAAATAGCCGACAGACGGGCAAGGAAGGCAAAAGAAATAAAAAGTTATCTATCTATCTACCTAGCGAGCAGATAGATGGATGGATGCCCAGAACATTGAAAGCCCTCCCATTATATATATGGGGTGAGGGCTATAGTTAGACTCATTTTAGGCGGTGTTAAACTTGCCAAGTTTAATCAGTGAGGTATTATAATTGAATGGCAGCAAGGGCAGCTGTCCGTCTCCTGTGATGTGACTTGACTTAAAATTTCCAGAGGTGTGTGCACTGTGCAGTTGCAGAGAGAGAAGAAAGTGGGGTGATTTGACTGCTCAACGACAGCCTTGCTCAGTGCTGCTATGAAAGCACGGATTTATATGGAAAGTTGCAACGGGATTGGGCGGTCGTACGGAGATCCATTCCTGCTTTTACCCACGCTGCCAAACACTAAATCTAGCGCAAGATTTTGTGTGACCGCACTCCACAGGAGTCGTTCCTGCACCTCTCTGAAAGTGATGGAACCCAATTGCTGCTCACCCATTTGCCCCTCTCAATCTTACCGACTTACGACCACTCTCAAACTATACCACCATAAATAAATAAACACCTAAATGATTGAAATTTTTTATTAGATTGTCTCTTGTCTTGGTATTGTATGGGCGTAGGTGAGGGGGTTATGATTTGGAAGATATTCTTGATGGAACCAATTATTAAGAAATTGGTTTTCCTGGATTTAGATTAGAGGGAAATAAGTTGTTGGGGGAGGTTGATGGGATTAAGATGTAGAAAGGATTATTTAAGTATTGATATGTTAGATAGAGATATTGTTTCTAGTCTTGTTTTGTTTTGCTTATTTGTTCTTTTTTGGTTTCTTTTATGATTTGTTGTTCATTTTAAATTAGAAGAAAGTAAGTTGTTCAGAAAGTTGATGGGGATTAAAGAATGGATATAGATAGTCATTTGCCCTCAATCTTACCGACTTATTGCCACTTTCAAACTATTCACGAGAGAGAAATAAATGATTGGTTTTTTTATTAGATTGTATCTTGACTTGGTATTGTATGGGCGTAGGTGAGAGAGTTATGATTTGCAAAGATATTCTTGATGGAACCAATTATTAAGAAATTGGTTTTCCTAGATTTAGATTAGAAGGAAATTTATCAAGAAATTGGTTTTGCTAACTATTAAATAGTTTTAAATTAGAGGGAAATAAGTTGTTGGGGGATGTTGATGGGATTAAGATATAGAAAGGATTATTTAAGTATTGATATGTTGGACAGGGATATTGTTGGTAGCTTCGTTTTGTTCTGCTTATTTCCTCTGGTTTGGTTTCTTTCATGATTTGTTGTTCATTTTCAATTAGAAAGAAGTAAGTTGTTAGGGAGGTTGATAGATATTAAGGTATGGATAAAGATAGCTATTATACATAGGCATTTGCCCTCAATCTTACCGACTTACTACCACTCTCAAACTACCCACCATAGATTAAAAAAAAATGATTGAATTCTTTAGATTGTCTCTTGTCTTCATATTATATGGACGTAAGTGAGGGAGTTATGATTTGCAAGATATTCTTGATGGAACCAATTGTTAAGAAATTGGTTTCTTTAACTATAAAATAGTTTTTAAGTTAGAAGGAAATAAGTTGTTAGGGGAGGTTGATAGGGATTACGATATAGATAAGGATTATTTAAGTATTAATATATTAGAAAAGGATATTGTTTTTAGTTTCTTTTGTTTTGCTTATTTGCTTTGTCTTGTTTTCTTCCATGATTGGTTGTTCATTTTAAATTGGAAGGAAATGAGTTGTTAAAGAGATTGAAAGAGATTAGTTAAGGAGATTGATAGAGATTGAGGTATAGATAAGGACTAATTAAGTATTAATATGTGAAATCATTTTATAGTAGTTATAACAATGATATGTATAGCAAGTAGTTCATAGTAAATATATAGGTTTATGGTAGAGTCCATATAACATATTTATTTTAAAAAGTATAGGTTGACTTAGACTTCAAGCTAATTTGAAAGCTGATTTGTTCTAGATGGTAGATGATCTCATTGTTTGTCATTAGAATAATCTAGAAATGAGAAGATAATGATACAATCTAGAAGAATATGTTAGAGTGAAGCCTTCAACTATTTTAAACTGGAAGGAAACCTATTGATAGAAGGTTGATAGGAATTAAGGTTCAAATAAGATTAATTAAATATTAATATATTAGGTGGGGATATTGTTTGTAATTTCACTTTGTTTGTTTGTTTGTTTGTTCTATCCTAGTTTCTTTTATGATTTGTTGTTTTTTTTACTCTTAACTCATTATGAAGAGATTGATTCTTTTAACTATTAAAACATTTTAAATTAGAAGGAAGTAAGTTGGTGGCAAGATTGATAGGGATTAAGGTATGGATAAGGATTAACTAAGTATTAATATGTGAAATCATTTTATATTAGTTATAACAATAATATGAATAGAAATTAGTTCACAATAATTAAATAGGTTTCATAGCAGAGTGTACAAAACACATTTGTTTTAAAATTATAGGTTGATTTGGACTTCTAATAAATTTAAAACTTGATTTGGTTTAGATGGTAGATGTTCTATTTGTTTGAATTAGGAATAATCTATAAATAAGAAGACTGCATGATACAATTTAAATGAATATGTTAGAGTAAAGCCTTGAAAACATTTTAAAAAGGATACAATGACTTGTACTTTGCTAATTTGTAAATTGATTTGTTCTAGCTGGTAGGTGATCTCTTTGTTTGTCTTTAGCATACCATATAAATTAGAAGACGATGATACAATCTAAAAGGAATATATTGGAGTAAATCCATGAACTTGTAACACATTAGTTTTAAAAGTATAGGTTGACTTGGACTTCTAGCTAATTTGTAAGTAGATTTGGTTTAGATGGTAGACGACCTCTTTGTTTGTATTTAGAATAATCAATAAAAGAGAAGACAGTGATTACAATCTAAATGAATATTTTAGACTAAAGCCTTGAAATTGTTTTAAAAAGGATAAGTTGACATGGACTTTGCTAATTTATAAGTTGATTTGTTCTCCTTGGTAGGTGATCTCTTTGTTTGTCTTTAACATAATTTGTAATTGAGAATAGAATGATACATTACCAAGGGGATATGTTAGAGTAAAGCCTTGTACTTGTAATTAATAGATGAATATAATGTTGGCAGTGAGCCAGCATCCCTCGCGGGGATTCACGACATGGTTTAACAACCTCTTATGGATTCCATAAGTCTAGTGGTTGTATCGGGCATTGTCAGGTCGATATTTTAGTGCAACGACAACCGTAGCTTGTAACAAGTGGTATCAGAGCTTGGTCACAAGTTCGAATCATGCAGGCCACGACGAGTGACACTGAGAGGGGGATTGTTGGCAGTGAGCCAGGGTCCCTCGCGAGGATTTGCGACATGGTTTAATAGCCTCCTGTGGATTCTATAAGTCTATTGGTTGTAGCGGGCATTGACAGGTCAATCTTTTGGTGTAAGGACAACCCTAGGGGTCAGTGCAAGAAGATGAGTCCACTTTTTGGCCAAAAAGTGGAAGTGTTTTCCCTGTTTTTCAGATTTTGTCTCACTTGAGCTTAAATTTTGAAACACTTAGAGATTGAATCTTGAAAAAAGTCAGTAATATAAAAGATAGCTCTCTGAGTGTACTTTTCAAATATGTAATTTATTTTAATACCCACATAATAAAAAATAACTTTTTGAATGAAGTTCTAAAAACTATGTTTTAAAAATGCCTGTTTCAGGACCATACCATGCATGTGTATGACCCACACTTTTTGACACAATTAAAATTATTTTCTCAAACCGTTTTGGGAAATGGTTTGTAACACACTGAAGATTGATGAGCATATTTTTCTGTATTTTTTTTTCAAATATTTTTGTTTTAATTAATTTTTTAATGACCGTAATTATCTTTTTAAAAATTTGACGTGTACGACCCACATAATTTGACGTAAACTTAGTATTTTTTGAAAAAAAAAAATTTAAATTGAAAAGAATTTTGTGTAGATTGATGACATATAATTTTTTTTTCAAAATTCATTAAAATAAATAAGTTATTAAATTAAGAAAATTAGTTAATATTTCAAATTTATGACCCTGATTTAGTATAAATTAAATGAAAAATATTTAAAATAATCAATTTTTAAATTAATTTACATATTTAGAATCTAGATAGTATAATCTGAAATGGGTTTCAATTTCGTATAAAAATTCTTTGATTAAAGGCACGTAAACTATTTCATTTCATCATATTTGTGCTTTCATTCATGGAGCTTTGAATTTGCAGGTTCATGTCTCAGGTGTGGCCATCCCAGGCCTATCCTGGGCCTAATCCCGAGGCAAGTGGCGGGTTGTGAATTCAAATTTTACATAACGAGCCCCCGTTTTATAAACGGGGGCCCGTTTCATTTTCTGCCCGTTGGATTTAACAACGGGCCCCCGTTTTAATAACGGGCCCCCGTTATTTAAATAACGGGCCCCCGTTTTATAAACGGGGGCCCGTTGTTAAAATAACGGGGGCCCGTTATTAAAATAACCGTTGCTGTAAAAAAAAAAAAGATTGCATCGATTTACTACAATATCATTGAAATCCGTACTGACAGATTTTTTACATCATTTGGCAGTACTTTTTAATATTTTTTACACGATTTTTTGAAGACAAGTTTGTAAAAATGGGTTCTAAGCAACGTCAAAAGAAAAAAAAGAAGACAATGACAGTGGACGAAATTCAAGCACAAAGAGAGAAGGAGGCAAAACGCCAAAGAGATCGAAGATCACAACAACGGCAATTGAATAACACTTTTGAAGCATGTAGTTCAGTGCCCGTTGTAGATGAGACCATTGAAGACATCATGATGGATGCAAAAAATATAGAACCACACACGGGTATGACTGTTGATGCAAATGTTGATGTGGATGCGAATCCTGGTATGTTTTTAAATCCTGATGACTATGATGCCAATCAAATTGCTGATTTAAATGAAGCTGGATATAAATTTCATACACCAATACGAAAAGAAATAAAAATTGAAAATATTACACCACCATCTCTAAAAGAAAATGAATGTAATTTGTTTACTATTGATAGCAATGTGCTAGATAATCTTAATGGGTTAGTTTCTTGGAGACAAATCAGAACACATGCAAACAGATTATATAAACAATTTTTCTATAATAAAAAGTTAGGATTCCAATGTCAATTAATGCTACAATTAATAAAAATGTTAAAAATGCGTAAAGTCATGAAAAAAATAGGTATTTATGCAAAACCAAAAAGAAAAGATGAATCATATAAGCAAGTTGTATCTACTGTTGCCAGTGCCATCGATTCTATAGGAAAAACAAGTCGATCTAAAGATAAGAATGCAGCACGTAGAGTTATAACGACTGCTATAGTTGACAAAATGATTGTTAATAAAAGAATGTTAAGTGATATAAGTGGCTATTTGAACTTACATCGTAGAACCTTGTCAAGAGCGGCCAAAAGAAGAGACACAATTGAAATTGATCCACTAAACCATTGTTGGAGTTTTAGTGGTAGACTTCAAAGGTTAGACATGAAATTAAATGATGAAACTAAACAATTAATTACAAAATTTTGGCATGATAACACTAGAGTTTCATCAAATGTTAGAGATGTTTTAAAGTTAAGGGTGGGATCAAAAATTCGTGATCCTCATCCAAAACATCTTCTTGACATGACTCAAACTGAATTCTTTAAAAAATTTAGTGATGAATCTGTGTTAATGAATTTACGAATTAGTCAAAGATCATTTGAAAAATGCAAACCCTGGTATGTTAAAATCAATAAACAAAGAATATCTTGTTGTTGTAAAACTCATGTCCAGTTTCGTTACTATTATGATGTTTTTCGATATATTCGTTGTATGTTGCATGGTAATGATCTTGTGCAGGATTGTGGTGTTTATGTTCCACCTGAAACTATAAAAGATTTTATTGGAAGTTTATTTTGTAAACCACCTAATGAACAATTATTTCTTTCCAGTTCATGCATTTATGGTCTTTGCAATTTATGTGGGAACTATTCTTCGATAGGTGAATGTTTGCATGAACATGTTTCATCTGAGTTTGGACAAAAAATGGTTGATGTTAGGAGATTTAAAAATATAGAATACCCTCTAAAGGATGGAAAGATGGGGAAACGTTTAGAATTGATTACAGAACAGAATAGTGTGAATGCATTTATTAGTGAGTTTAAAACTCATATTGTTCCAAAATATGTGAAACATTCCCAACATGCCCGATGGCTTGATGGACAGTTTCGCATATGCAAGAACACATTTCCAATTGGAACAATAGTATCAGTTGTGGATTTTGCAGAAAATTATACTCTAAAACCACAAGAGGAAACTCAATCACAATACTACAACTCAGTGCAAGTGGCCATATTTGTGCACATTATATATAGACATGACCATGACAGTACAGAAGATAACAGAAAAATTTTGAGGGAGTATCATTTCTATGTTAGTGATAATCGATTACACTCTTCAGAGTTTGTCCAACATTGTTTCGAGGTATTTTATGATAATCTTAAGGAAAGAGAAATTGACATGAAACAACATATGATATGGTCAGATAACTGCACTGGACAATTCAAAAATGCAAGAATGTTTTATTGGCTATGCAAAGTTCACAAGATAACCAATGTCCAACATTTATGGAGTTTTTTTGAAGCGGGACATGGTAAGGGGGAACACGATGGAGCCGGTGCCTGTATAAAAAGAGCTCTTGCTAGAGAACAATTGAAATTCAAGGATGCAGTGAAATTCAGAGATGCTCGTGCAGTTGTAGATTGGTGCAATTCAAAGTTGTCAAAAGGATCAACTGAAAACTCTGCAATTCGACGTTTCTTCTGGTTGAAAGAGGAAGATAGTATTCCTATTCGGCATGATTGTAATACCATCATTGGATCAACTAAATGGCATTCGTTTAAGAGTTCTAATTCAAACACATGGACTATATTCACAAGGCAACTTGCTTGCTTTTGTCAGTTTTGTGTTTCCGGAGATTGGGAATTTTGTGAGAATAAAGAATGGGTTGAAGAATGGCAACAAAGATCATTGACACCCATAGATGCAAATGATCCACATGAAAGAACTGATGAAGATATGGATCAAATGTTTGCATCAAATGACTATGATCGCATTTCAGATCTTATACAACAAGGTAAAATTATTTTTGAAATTTGTTTTGATTTATTAAATAGTACATAAATTTATGAAATCTTACAGTGTATATTTTTGTTTTTATTTCTCATTAAATATTAAAATAAAATTGTTTTGTGCATAGGACATGTCTATGTTGTTGTTGCACCAGAGGACAATGAAGAGGGGACAGAGTATTGGTTGGCTCGATGTGTAGAGCCAAAACATAAGCTAACTACTCCTCGAGTAGATGATGATGGTTATGACTATCCAACAGGATCTGTGGTTGTTGTTGGCACTTGGCTACGCAAATATCTAACAAGAAAGAATGGATTGCCCGCATTTGAAGATTATGAATTAGAGAAAAAGATTATACATTACTCACATTTGGTAGTGGCAACTAATATAAAATTGGATAGATATCGTGGCAGGCCTGCTAATAAACAATTATGGACTCTCTCTATGGAAGAGCATGAGACAATTATAGATGCTTTGCAAAAGAGAGAGGATACAGATGGTATAATAGAATGAATATCAAGTAAGTTATAATTTGAACCCTTAATCCACCTCCCTTTTAAAAGTCGCGATGCATATTATATATAGTATTTTAAATCATGAATCATAATTACAAAATCTAATCTACTAAAATTTTGTTTCAGGTCTACCACAAGTAGAAGGCATCAATGAAAACAAAGTTATTTGTGCATACTTTATGTTTCATTTTGAATAATTACAAGTAAGTTAAATTTTTGTACCCTTAAGGCAAATCCATTTGTATTTTAAATTCAATGTATTCTGATTATAAAAACTAATCATATGTATTTACTTTTTCTAGGTCTCTCAGAGTAGACTTGGCCTCAATGACTACTATATTGTTTGTGCATACTTTATGTTGTATTTTAAATTCAATGCATCCTGATTATAAAAACTAATCATATGTATTTTTTTTTCTAGGTCTCTCAGAGTAGACTTGCCCTCAATGACTACTATTGTTTGTGCATACTTTATGTTGTATTTTGAGAGATATAAATCCTTATTATTATAATTTAAATAGACTATTTATTTTATTTTAGATATGTCTTCTTGATTACATTTTGTGTACAATATACATAAATGAGAGACTACTGGTCAAATTTATGAATGAGATAATTATGTTTTAATCAAGTTCTATTCATTATATTTGTTAAATGATACTTTTTGATTTAGAATATGTTATAATTATAAGATATGTTTCGATACTTAGTTCAAGATGTATGCACATGTAGTTTATCTAATCACAAGAACTATTTAAATAAAATTCCAAAAATAAAATTACAAGTCCACATAATGCCTATAAAGTTGTTTAAGCACAACTTCCATAAATAAAATTTCAAGTCCACATAATATATAAAGTATGCGCAAAATTTCAAGTCCACATAATTTCAAGTCAATATATATGATCTAATGTGCACATAATTTCAAGTCCACATAATATCTAATGCGCACAATACACATAAAGTATGCACATAATATATATGATCTAATCCTATTATGAAACTATCCATATATATAAAGTATGGGTGTGCACGTGTAAACAAATATGTAAAGCCCGTAAAATAGTACATATCAGAGCCAAATAAATAGTAAAATTTCAAGTCCACATAATCCATATAATATCTAATCCATATATATGTCTAGATGGTAACATGATGTTCACTCCACATAATATCTAATGTGCACAAAATATATAAAGTATGCACAAAATATATATGATCTAATCCTATTATGCAACTATCCATATATATAAAGTATGTGCACGTGTAAACAAATGTGTAAAGTCCATAAAAAAGTACATATCAAAGCCAAATAAATAGTAAAATCTAAGTGCTATCATCAATAACATCTCGTGGTCTCTTGTCCCCAGGACGTGGTCCAGATCCACCTGTCTCATGCTGTACAATAAAAAAATAATATTAAAATATTACTTGAAATTAACTATTAAAAGAATCATTTATCAAATATAGTAGAATTCGTAAATTAAGTTACAAACTTACCATATGCTCATCAGATCCTGTAGCAGTATCTCTCTTGTCCCCAGGACGTGGTCCAGATCCACCTGTCTCATGCTGTACAATAAAAAAATAATATTAAAATATTACTTGAAATTAACTATTAAAAGAATCATTTATCAAATATAGTAGAATTCGTAAATTAAGTTACAAACTTACCATATGCTCATCAGATCCTATAGCAGTATCTCTCTTGTCCTCGGGACGTGGTCCAGATCCACCTGTCTCATGTTGTACAATAAAAAAATAATATTAAAATATTACTTGAAATTAACTATTAAAAGAATCATTTATCAAATATAGTAGAATTCATAAATTAAGTTACAAACTTACCATATGCTCATCAGATCCTGTAGCAGTATCTCCTCTAGCAGTATCTTGTGCAGTATCAACACCAAATGCAGTGCTAGCTAACTCCTGTACAAGGTCAAATTCAAAGTGTCCAATTAAATCTTAAATTAAGAGTAAAAATAAGATCAAATTAAGTATTACATATTAATACCTCAAAGGATGTCGATGTGCGTTCAAATTGGCTCTGATCAAAATTATGAGGATAACCTATCCTAATGGTAGTGTCCACCTGCATACATGCATTTAATGAAATCATATTTAGTGAACATATATATGTGTACTAAATAATTTCAAGTAAAGTTACAATATTGTAAGAGTTCATATTTAAGTTAAGAATTATAAGATACATACCATAGATGGTGTCACAATAGTCAGACCCTCTTCTTGATGTGATGTAGAGGGTCCCTCATGACCTGAATCCTGGAGAAAGAAGCATTCAATGTATCAACATGAAAATTTATATAATATACGACGATAGCATATTAACTTAAAAAGATCTAGTACAATGTCTAGATAGAAATTTATACTATACCCCATAAGGTGTGCCGAGTTGTCTTCCAGTAGATGCAATATTAACTCTAATATTAGGCGTAGTCCTTATCTACATAAACAAAATTTATTTAATGAAGTATTAGATTGTATAAAAAAAGAGATGCACTTAGTTTATACCTATATTTAATAAAGTACATAAAAACATTGACATGTACATGTATATTATATATATCTATACCTGGTCAAGATGAACATCCGAGCAAAGAAAATCCATATAAGATGTCATCATACTATCATCTGCTGCATCATGCTCATCTAGAACTGAAGTAGATCCTGCAGCAGTAGTAGGACCTACACACGTCTCATGACAACTCGAACACATATGTGGCATCCATCGAGGAGCAGATGCCATGTGAGCAGCTTGCTCACTCAGGTTCCCTGTGAGGGAAGTCAAAGCATCTAATGTCGAAATGAATGATGTATTTTGGACATCTGCAGGAATCGATGGAGCAACAAGTGGAACTATGGGTGGATCCGGTAGGGGATTATTACTCCGTGCCCCTAATCTATGCTGTGGCATTCCATGACCAACACCCTGGAATGACTTAATATCAAAATAATTTGGTTTTTGGTTCATTACAAACTCACAGTATAATTTCTTCAAAAAATAAAAAGGGACCTCATAATTACGATGTGGTGGATAATCAAAAACCATCCACCATCTATCCCAAAAGTATCTAGCCATTTCTGGATGCACACACCACCTAATTGAAATTCTTTTCTGGTTAGGTTGCATTGGTTCTCTTGTTTTTGGGTTGGTAAAATATGGACATAAATGAGCTTTGGTTATTTTCAAATCTGTGATTTGTCTATAAGTTAAACCATCGGCATAAAAATCACGCAACTCTTGTCGTCGTCTATGAAATTGATCTAATTGAGAATCAACAGATCTAACTGACTCGACAACAGTTTGCATTGATTTTGCAAACTCTACAAGATGGGGTGGCGTGACTTGATCATTTTGGATAGCAGCAATGTTTTGTTCAATCACTTGTAGGTTTTCATTAATTCGTTCTCTTAAACGAATTTCATCCAATCTAGGGGGTTGTGGTGGTGGTGGTGGTGGTGGTGGTGGTGGTGGTGGTGGAGGAGGAGGAGGAGGAGGAGGGGGTTGTGGTGGGGGATTTTCACCTAATAGTTCATCTATGTCAAAAACATCCATGATGGCAAAGAACTCCTGCATATATAAAGATATACATGAATTATATACAACTCTATGTCAAAGAAGAATCTATTTTACTAAATTAAAAAAAAACATTTATAAATAGTAACATTTCTATGTTGTTGAATGAGATACACATGAAATATATAATATAATATTGAACTTAAAAAAATATACATGTACATACTATTGAATCTTGAAATATAAAATTTGCGCATAAAACTTAATAAAAACTTTCAATGAAACATCATAAATCTATTAGAATTCAATTACGTAGTTTTGAGATAATTGTCATCAATTCATATTACATTGATTAGTCTTCAAACAATCTTAAAAAAAAACTAATCTCCCATGACTATAAATGACATACTTAAAACATATTATATTCTAAGTGGTTGTCATGTAAAGACAAAACATCAAAACTTTTGAAGAGTTAAGCATATTTCACCATTAAATTTCTCCCATAATCAAATCTACACAAGATTATAATTTACAAAAGGTCTTCAAAAAATATTATTTCCTATAAATCATTTATTATAAAACTCCGCAATCATTTGTTTTCATATATAATCTTTCTATAAAATTTAAGATATCAATCCATACACAAATTCTCTTACAAAGTTCAATAAGAAATGAAGGATAGAGGATTAAATACTAAGATTGTTTTGAGAGATCAATGGAGTAGATTGATTGAAAGGATTGTGTGCATTAGAAGCTTCCAAGTGGCAACTTAAATGTTTGGTGCACATGAGGAGTTCATGATCCAAGAAAGTTTTGAGGAAAAGGTCTTCTTAGGGGCGTATACACCAAGATGTTGTAAAAAAAGGTAGCCAAATGACCAAAAAAGATAAACACGAGTGCGTTATTGGGAAATTCATTTAACGCATTTGAGGTCTTTTTTGTAGTGTTTTTTTCTTACACTATACTAGGCTTGTTTACACTATCGTAGGTTCATTAGGACTATCCTAGGTTCATTAGGATTGTCCCAAGTTCATTATTGCTTTCTTAGGCTCATTAGGACTTTCTTAGGTTCATTAAGACTGCCCTACATTCATTAGGATCATTTGAGGCTCATTGGGACTTTCAAAGAAATGTTGCTCTCTCATTAGGCAAGGAGGATATAGACCCTTTAGGTTCTCTCATGTTTTATAGACATTTGATAGGTTTTAAATTCGAAATATTCATTAATGGAGTTAGTCTAGTGTTTCTTGGTTAGTGAGGAGGATCAGTAGATGTACATCATTAAAGTTTACATAAGGGTTGCATTCAAGTCTTGAAATATTCCATCTCTTGTTCAAATATATGTAAGAAGGGGAGAACATTGGATATATTACATCATTAGATAGTGGATATAACCATTAAGTTTTAAAATTAATTAGCCTCAATAAAAAAATCTCAATTTCTATATATTTCATAAATGCATAATTAGATAAATTATTACTTATAAATAAATCAATATGCATTTCTTTCAAAGAAACAAGAAACATACAAATAATAATAAGTTGTGATCTATATATCTAAATATGAAAATAATTCCATTAAAACTTTTACCTAGGTTAAGCATAAAAGTGATAATAAAACATAATCACCATGTTTTATTTCAACCTTAAAAGTAAAAGAACTCTACATATCCTAAAATTAGGACTTAATCACATCAAATAATTCTAATATAACTCAAAATACTCCTTCAACATATAAGATGATCTATGCTAGATGGCCATGTCTTACTTTCATTCCATTTATGGATTTCTTACATAGTAATACAAAAAATAACTTTCATCGAAATTAAGCATCTTTAACCATGAGATTATATATATCCTCAATTGTATATTCAAAATACTTCTTGGGAATTATATTTTTCAAATCTTTCAGATGTATATATAATTAGCACCCCATTTAGAAAACTCATTATCAATCAACATTATAAATCAAGAATATTTTTTATTTTGTATTAATGAATTATATATTTGGCATATTAGCTTCCTTTATGAACCTATGTAAACCAAACTCCAATTTTAGTAACTTATCTAGTTTTGCTCTAAAATTGTGTCCATAATTGATCCTTTTATACCATCACATGACATAATAGGACCTTTATGCCATGACATGGCATAAACCTAAGCCTAAACTTTCATATCTAAAATTTGAAAAACTTAATGTTAATTACTTTTAAGGTTATACTAATTTAGTGGTAACTTTTGTATTGCCTAATGAGGATTAAGAACAATTTAGGTACATATGTTCGGTTTTATGTCAATTTCATTTTCGAACATTTTTGTTTTTGTTTCCATTTCATTTTTGGTTTTTTGTTTGTGTCGATTTCATTTTCGAACGTTTTTGTTTTTGTTTCCATTTCATTTTCGGTTTTTTGTTTGTGTTGATTTCATTTTCGAACGTTTTTGTTTTTGTTCCCATTTCATTTTTGGTTTTTTGTTTGTGTCGATTTCATTTTGTTAATTATCTAGGTTTGGTTTTGGTTTCTAAATTTGTTGATTACGGTTTAGGGTTAACTGTTCAAAAATATTTTACATCAAAATCAAGAATTTACAAATATAAAAAATAATTTATTTATATGCTACTATTAAAAAAAACTAAAATAATAAAAAAAAAACTAAATAATACACCAAAAAAAGAGAAAAATATACAAGAAAATTATGAACTGTGAAAATAGGTGACAGAATGTGCACCTGGGATAGTGGTGGAGGTTTGAAGTGGAAACCACAACACGGGGGCCCGTTTTCGATATCTTCTTGTGCAACAGTAAAATGAAAAATTATCCCAAAAAAAGGGTAAAAATAGCTTTTCAAAACGGGCCCCCGTTTTTTAAAAACGGGGGCCCGTTTATTAAAAAACGGGGGCCCGTTTTATCTGGCTTTGGCACCCCGTGACCTTTCGGCTCGGGAGCCCGAACCATTAACGGGCCCCCGTTTTTTAAAAACGGGGGCCCGTTTTGCGGAGCGCATTTTCCAACGCGCAGACTTCCGCGAATTTGTGACTCATTAGCTTGCACATACCCCTAGCTTGTAACATATAAGAATTAGAAAACACAATTCAAGATGTCTAATTATCCATAAGTGTAAGAGAAAAACATGTCTAGTTGAACCAACAGTCGCATTATTTTTTGACACATTTGAATTAAAGCTTCTATCCAACTCCAATGATGACCAAATAAAGGAGGCAAATCTCTAAAAACAACCATCCATTTCTTTTAAGAAAAAGTGTAACACCATAATAAATGTTTTTAACAAAAAGAGTACTTAACTAGTTAAATAAGCAAGCATTTTAGTCTATCACCAACAAGCAATTTATAATGTGGGATTCTTCATTGCATTAACAATAATCTTGTAAGAAGTCTTTAATAACTATATTAAAGACTTGCAAGGATATTCTTGATGGAACAAATTATTAAGAAAATAATTAATTTAACTATTAAATCATTTTCAATTACAAGGAATTAAGTTGTTGAGAAGGTTGATACAGATTAGGGTATGGATAATGACTAATTAAGTATAAATATGTGAAACAATTTTATATTGGTGTAATGATGATACGTATAACAAGTAGTTCACAATAATTTTAAATGTTCCATGGCAAAGTGTATGTAACATGTTTATTTAAAAAGTCAACTTGGACATCAAGGTAATTTGTAAGTTGATTTGTTTTATATGGCAGTGGCAATGTCATTGTTTATCTTTAGAATAATTTGTAAATGAGAAGACAACAATACAATCTAAAAGAATATGTTAGAGTGAAGCTATAAAATTGTAGTTTGTAGAGGAATATAAGAATTAGAAATTGGAATTAAGTCTTTAATTATCCATAAATGCAAGAGGATAACATGTCTAGTTGAATCAACAAACAAAATATTTTTTGACCCATTTGAAATAAAGCTTCTTTCCAATTCAAATGGTGATATGGGCATAGATGAAGGAGTTATGATATGTAAAGATATTCTTAATGGCACAAATTATTAAGAACTTGATTTTTTTAACTATTAAATCACTTTAAATTAGAAAGAAATAAGTTGTCAGGGAGGTTGATATGAATTAAGGTATATAGATAAGGATTAATTATTCAATATTAATGTATTAGGCAAAGATATTATTTGTAATTTTTATTTGTTTTTCTTATTTACTCTGTCTTGGTTTCTTTCATGATTTATTGTTATTTTTACAATTAAATCATTATTGAGAAATTATTTTTTAATTATTAAATTATTTTAAATCAAAAGGAAATAAGTTGTTGGGAAGGTTGATGAAGATTTAGGTATGGATAAGGATTAAATAAGTATTAAAATATGAAATATTTTTACAATGGTTACAATGATGATATGTATAATATGTAGTTCATAATATTTATATAGGTTTCATGGTAAAATGTATAAAATACATTTATTTTAAAAGTATAAGTTGACTTAGACTTTCAAGCTTATTTGTAAGTTAATTTGTTTTAGGTTAATTTGTTTTAGATTGTAGGTGATCTCTTTGTTTGTCTTTAGCATAATCTATAAATGAGAATACAATGATACAATCTAAATGAATATATGATAGAGTAAAGCATTGGAATTGTTTTAAAAAGGATAAGTTGACTTTGACATTTATGATTTGTAAGTTGATTTGTTCTAGCTGGTAGGCGACCTCTTTGTTTGTTTCTAGCATAATCTACAAATGAGAAGTTAATGGTACAATTTGGAAGAATATATTAGAATAGATCTTTAAATTGTAATTTATAGATGAATATGAGAATTTGAAAACACAATTGAATATATAATTCTACATAAGTACAAGAGGAGAACATGTCTAGTTGAATTAATAACCACATTACTTTTTAACCCAATAGAAATAAAGCTTGTTTATAGCTCAAATGGTGACCAAATTAAGAAGGCAAAACTCTAAAACAACAAACCATTGATTTTTTAGAAAAAACTTAGCCCCAAAATAAATGTTTTAACAAAAGAGGCATTTAACTAGTTGAACGAGCAAGCATTTTAGTCTATTACCAACAAGATATTTATAATATGAGATTATATGATTCTTTAACTATAACTATATAATAGGTTACCATCCAACATGGTATCTTCATTTTTCCCCTTAGCAATAAATTTTATTTTTGACCTTAGTGATACTTGTGCCTAAAGATTATTTTTTCAAATGCTTATAAATTAAGTAGATAACAAAGATTGAGAAGTAGGAAGATGCCCATGTTAAAGAACAAAATGATGAAATAGATGGAAGGTTTTAGATGAGATTTCTAGGCAAGATGAACATGTATATGAATATGAAAAGCCCCTTACTCTAGTATTGTGATGATTCATGAGATAACTAAGCCATGTAACACTTAAGTCTTTGTTCTTTTCTCTTCATCTTGTAGTTTGGTATCAAAAATTGTATTTGATAATATATGGTTTTAATTAAAAAGCAACGTTAACTAGTGTGTTGACCCTTAACATAGAAAGAAGCTATCAACAACACTTAAACAACACTAAACTAGTTTCAAAACATCAAAAACATAGATCAAAGAGAGTTCAATGGCAAAACAAGAGGCCCCAACCCCAAACGAAAGCAAAAAGACCAACAACCTAAGACCTAAGTGGTCGATTTGCGAACCCCAGTCATGTCTATGACCTTATTGTTAGGATAACCAGGAAACAACTAAGAGAACGGGGGGGGTTGAATCAGTTGTTAACAGATTATAACTTTTAATCCACAATACAACCTTAAACAAATCAAGTACTAGTAAAAGATATGAAGATGTCGGTAGGAACAAATACCGGTAAACAATACAACTTAACAATTAACCAGATAATCAATGCAAAGCAACCATACCACATAATGCCATGATTTGTACGTGGAAAACCCAAAAAGGGAAAAACCATGGTGGGAAGCCTACCCACAGTCAGATGATACTTCTACAGAAAGTACGTGTTACAATGAGGGGGATGCACTTGCACGAAGGCACACTGCCTAAAGCATACTACTCATTACAAAAGAGTCTCACTGACTACAGAGAGGCTACAACCATCTCAAGACAAATTGACAACAATCCAATAGAGTGAATTGATAGAAATAGCATCTACCATGCCTAATTACAGTCCTAGTTAAGCTTAGTGTTGGAGGACTAAATCCTCTTTTGAATTCAATTTGATCACCAATGATCGACCAACTCCTCTGCTTGAATGATATTACAATATTCACACATTACATTCCTTGACTATGACCTTTTCAATAACCATGATACACTACAAAGAGTTTCTACCTCTTATTTATACAAACCCTAAGGCCTAAACCAATTAGGTTGGCCACCTAAAGATATTACAATAAGATCATTACATGATTCCATATTACAATGATATTCCATGTCAGATTAAGACCAAAACAATAATAACAAATCCATAAATCATCTCGAGACATCCCAGTAACGTGTAGAGTATATGTTGGCATGATACTGATCCATAACCTAGATAGGTACCGGACCTATTCTGGGTCCACCACGCCAAAGCAATGTCTTCAAATAGTTGAAGCACGATCAGAGAACATCTTCAGCATCCTGAAATCCATGAAGAAGTTACACCAATAACAATTATGCATCCTATCACAATTCCTCAATGAAAGCTTTGCCAGTAAAGCCTTAAGCCAATACCGGTAAGGGTTTACCAGAGTGTATGATAGCATCTGATTACCAAGCCAATACCAACTGACCAAAACATGCTCATGGAGCATATAACACATGAAATCAAACATACTTTACTGATCCAAACATGCCAGAAGTGTCCAACAAATAGTCTCTTTTGCCGGTAACAGTAGATTTTCTACCGGTAACCAAAACTTGTATGTCAGTAACCAATCATAACAACTAGTGTTGACATCAATGACAAAACATCAATGCAACACATAATCAATTCATCCATAATGCCAACAAGCTCCCCCTTTGGCATTGATGGCAACACTAGATGTGAAAAACATCTAAGCACCAAGAAATGCCAAACAAGTCTCCCCTTGTGGAAGACAACCAACAATCAATAGCTCTCCCCCTGTGAATTATATCTCTGTAAGGTTCTGAATGATTTTTCACATTACTATCACTCCCCCTTTGATATCAATGCTAGAAATCTGACAAAAATATCAAAGCAATGATATAAACCTCTGAATCTCAAAGTTCACTACTCCCCCTAAGTAGTAGCACAACTCATCAATGCTAGGATGAATAATGTCTCTGGTAATGCATGTCGGACTAATGACAAAATTCATCAATCAAGTCTTTATCGGAGGGGTGGAAACCCCTAACCTGTCTCTCAAATACTCAAATGATTCCTTAGACAACGGTTTAGTGAATATGTCTGCAATCTGTTCTTTAGTGTTCACATAAACCAATTTTACTTCCTTTGCTTCAACCTCGTCCTTCATAAACTTATACTTTATTGAAATATGCTTAGTTTTAGAGTGAAATACCAGATTCTTAGACATGTCAATAGGTGCAGAGTTATCACAGTAGATAACTACCGGTTCACTACAATTTACCCTGATATCCTTCAACATTTGCTTCATCCACATGACTTGAGTGCAATTAGTTTCTGCTGCAACATACTCAGCTTCTACAGTAGATAAAGAAATGCATGACTGTTTTTGTTGATCCATGAAACCAGTTTCTTTCCAAGAAAGAAAGCTCCACCAGAAACTTGCTCTTCTTATCATCAGTATCACCTGCCTAATCTGAGTCAGTATATGCACATAAAGTGAAATCATCATTTCTGGAATACCATAAACCATATTTTGTTGTTCCTTGCAAATACCAGAATATCCTCTTTACTGCACATTCATGATTTTCTTTAGGATTACTTTGATATCTTGAAACAATACTTATTGAATTCATAATATTAGGTCTAGTCTGAGTTAGATATAACAAACCACCAATCATAGACTTATACCTTATCAGATTTACTAGTGTAGAAGTATCCTTGATAGATAATATCTCACTTGTAGCCATAGGAGTACTTACCAGTTTGGAATTCTCCATACCAAACTTCATCAATAATTCCTTCAGATGCTTAGTTTGTCAGATAAAAATCCTTTTTGTCAGTTTGAGTAATCTGCAAACCTAAGAAAAAATTCATCTCACCAATCATGGACATTTCAATTTCATTTTTCATGTTGTTAGAAAATTACATGCATAGTTTATCTTCTCCTCCAAAAATGATATCATCAACAAAAACTTCAATAATCAGAATATCATTATCAATGATCTTATAATATAGATTACTATCAACACTAGCTTTAGTAAAACCAAGCTTCAAAAGATATTCATCCAACCTTGCATACCAAGCTCTAGGAGCCTGTTTCAAACCATATAAAGCTTTCTTCAATCTGCAAACCATATCTTTATCATCTATTAGTGAAAATCCATCAAGTTACTCAATGTAAACTTCTTCCTCAAGCTCACCATTCAAAAATGCACATTTAACATCCATTTGATAAACCTTATAATTCTTATAAGCTGCATAGGCAAGAAATAGTCTAACAACTTCAATTCTAGCTACAGGTGTAAATGTCTCACCATAATCAATTCCTTCCATTTGAGAATATATTTTACAAACCAATCTGTCCTTGTTCCTTACAACTTGACCATCCTCATTCAGTTTATTCCTAAAAACCCATTTAGTTCCAATAACATTCTTATTTATAGGCCAGAGAACTAAAGACCAAGTTTCATTCTTCTTTATTTGATCTAATTCATCTTCAATAGCCTTTAACCAATGTTTATCCTTACAAGATTCAATAACAGTTGTCGGTTCAACTTGAGAAATAAGACATACCTCTTCATTTTCCATTTTTCTTCTTGTCATAACTCCCTTGTTTCTATCTCCAATAATTTGATCTTCAGAATGATTTAATATTACATACCTAGGTGTCTTTTGAACTTCAGGTTCATTGCTCTGATCATCAGTCATAGTTGAATTTTTTGATTGTGTCGGTGTAACTATCTCAACTTCCTGTACCGATTGAGGCATTGTCGGTTTAGTTATGATCATCTCCACTATTGCTTCTGTTGGCAGTGGGCTAGCATCCCTCGCAGGGATTCACGACATGGTTTAACAACCTCCTATGGATTCTATAAGTCTAGTGGTTGTATCGAGCATTGACAGGTCGATCTTTTGGTGCAATGACAACCCTATCTTGTAACAAGTGGTATTAGAGCTTGGTCACAGGTTTGAATCATGCAGGCCGTAGCGAGTGATGCTGGGAGGGGGATTGTTGGCAGTGGGCCAGCATCCCTCGCGGGGATTCACGACATGGTTTAACAGCCTCCCATGGATTCTATAAGTCTAGTGGTTGTATCAGGAATTGATAGGTCGATCTTTTGGTGCAACGATAACCCTAGCTTGTAACAGGTTCCCTGTCATATGATATAGAATGATTTATGTACTATTCATCCACTTTCACATTAGCACTCCACAATTTTCTACAATCTTTTGTTATAACATCTATATGCTTTTCTCTGAATTGAATAACCAAGAAATATCCCTTCATCACATCTAGGATCAAACTTTCCAATTGAATCATCTCTTTTGATATAGCATTTACTTCCAAAAATTCTGAAATACTTAACAGTAGGTGTATGTCCAAACCATAGTTCATAAGGGGTCTTACCGATTTCACCTTTGGTGTGAACTCTATTGAATGTGCAGACTATCGTACTCACTGCTTCTCTCTAGTAGATATGAGGCAATTTGGCTTCCATCATCATAGATCTAGCTACATCTAAAATGGTTTTGTTCTTTCTTTCAACTACTCCATTTTGTTGAGGAGTCCTAGGTGTAGATAGTTGTTTCCAGATTCCATTTGTCTCACAATAACTGTTAAATTCATCAGAAGTGAACTCACTACCATGATCTGATATTAGACATTTTATTTTCAATCTAGTTTCTGTTTCAACCTTCACTTTAAAGATCTTGAATTTCTCAAAAGGTTCAGACTTCTCCCTTAGAAAAGTCAACCACATCATTCTAGAATAGTCATCAATAATTAGCATGAAATACCTATCATCTTGAAAGCTTCTAGTCCTTGTTGGACCATATTTACGTATATCTCTAACTGCCTTAGTTGAACTGATCTTAATAATACAATCAAAATTAACATGACACGACCTCTTATGTCATAGCCAAATCTTATTAATATGAGCAATCAAACATGTCTTATTACTAGTGTTCAAGTGAAAGATATTACTTCCTGTCTGAATACCGGTTGCAATCTCCAAACCAGTCTTGTTAATGATTTTGCATTTTATATCTTTAAATTGAAGTTGAAAACCCTTATCAACCAATTGACCAACACTTAAAATATTATGCTTCAAACCTTCTACATAATAGACATTATCAGTGTTATGCTTGCCATCCAAAGAAATAATACCTCTATCTTTGATCATACATGCCTTGTCATCTCCAAATCTGACTTGACCGCCATTTTATTCTTCCAGGGACAAAAATTTCCCTTTATCTCTAGTAATATGATGTGAGCATCCACTATCAATTACCCATTCATCCACATCTTCAACTTTTGTTGCTAGGGCTTTTTCTTCATTCTTGATAGTCGGTTCCGGTTCATCTTCTTTCAAAGCACAGAACACCCATTCCTTTCCATTGTCGGATCCACTAGCAGAGTCTTCTGTCAGTTCATCTCCAGAGTCGTCAGTTACTCCTTTGTCATCTGCTATGTAGCATTTTTTGCTTTTCTTGAATCTATATATGTTTGGGTTAGGCTTAAAAGATTTATTAACTCTTTCCTCAAACCTTGCATTCCTTTCAGGACATCTAGATGCAAAATGACCAATATTATTACATGTAAAACATTTAAAAGGTGCTTTTCCTTCATACTTACTTCTAGTTGGTCCTTTAGGTATTGTTCTAGCAAATAAGGCTTCAAGTTGCTCAAGTTCTTCATCTTCTTTCCTCATGTCTTCCAATTATTTTGCATATAGGGCTTTCTAATCACTTTTGCCGATAGATGTTGATGATGATGCATGAAAAGCAGGTTTAGACTTTACAGCTCTAGAAGATCCAAATTCTTCAAGCTCAAAAGTAGATAATTTCCCAATCAGAATGTCTCTGTTAACTGAGGTGTTTACCATTGTTCTTAACTCATTAATTGCAGGTGTCTTCATCTTGTAAGCCAGTGGAAGGGCTCTCAAGACTTTGGAAACTATTTCATCTTCACTTAGAAATCCTCCACAACATTTAATTCCCACAACAGTCTCATTTACTCTTTCCATAAACACAACAATTCTTTCATTATATTCCATTTTCAAGTTTTCATATCTTGCCCAGTAACCATCAAGTTTAGCAATTTTGATAGTAGGTTCACCTTCATTCAGAGTTTGCAATTTGTCCCACATAACCTTAGTCAATCATTTGTCAGTCAATCCCATGATTCACTGATCAGTAAGTGCACACAAGGGGGCTTCTTTAGCTCTGCAATCATTTTCAATATTCTTATCCATGTCTGTAGGAGCAGGATTGCCAGATGCCGGATCATAAGGTGTGTATCCTTTCTCAGTGATCTCCCAAATATCCCCACCAAGACATCTAAGATGATTCTCCATTCGAATTTTCCATATCCCATAATTTGTTCCATCAATCTTAGGGATTTCTCTTCTGAAAATAGTTGTCGGTGGATTAGAAGTGTTAGTTGCCATAGGATCTACCTCAAGCGGTTAAGCTTCTGCAAAAGAGGACCAAAGCTATGATACCAATTGTTAAGATAACCGGTGAAAAACTAAGAAGGGGGGGGGTGAATCAGTTGTTAATAGATTATAACTTTTAATCCACAATACAACCTTAAACAAATCAAGTATTGGTAAAACATATACAGATGTCAGTAGGAACAGATACCGGTAAACAATACAACTTAACAATTAACCAGATAATCAATGCAAAGCAACCATACCACATAACACCATGATTTGTATGTGGAAAACCTGGAAAGGGAAAAACCATCGTGAGAAGCCTACCCACAACCAGATGATACTTTTGTAGAAAGTATGTGTTACAATGAGGGGCATGCACTTGCAAGAAGGCACACTGCCTAGAGCGTACTGCTCATTACAAAAGAGTCTCACTGACTATAGAGAGGCTACAACCATCTCAAGATAAATTGACAACAATCCAATAGAGTGAACTGCTAGAAATAGCATCTACCATGCCTGATTACAGTCCCAGTTAAGCTCAGTGTTGAAGGACTAAATCCAATTCGATCACCAATGATCAACCTAGAACTCCTCTGCCTGAATGATATTACAATATTCGCACATTACATTCCCTGACCATGACCTTTTCAATAACCATGATACACTACAAAGAGTTTCTACCTCTTATTTATACAAACCCTAAGGCCTAAACCAATTAGGTCAGCCACCTAAAGATATTACAATAAGATCATTACATGATTCCATATTACAATAATATGCCATGTTGACTTAAGACCAAAACAATAATAATAAATTCATAAATCATCTCGAGACATCTCGATAACATGTAGAGTATACGTTAGCATGCTACCGTTCCGTAACCTAGATAGGTACCAAACTTATTTTGGGTCCACCATGCCAAAGCAATGTCTTCAAATAGTTGAAGCACGATCAAAGAACATCTTTAGCATCCTAAAATCTATGAAGAAGCTACACCAATACCAATTATGCATCTTGTCACAATTCCTCAATGAAAGCTTTGTCGGTAAATCCTTAAGCCAGTATTGGTAAGGGTTTATGAGAGTGTATGATAGTATCCGATTACCAAGCCAATACCAATTGACCAAAACATGCTCATGGAGCATATAAAACATGAAATTAAACATACTTTACTGATCCAAACATGTCGGAAGTGTCCAACAGATAGTCTCTTCTGCCAATAACACTAGATCTTCTACCGGTAACCAGAACTTGTCTGTCGGTAACCAATCATAATAGCTAGTGTTGACATCAATGACAAAACATCAATACAACACATAATCAATTCATCCATAATGCCAACACTTATCCTAGTCATCATAGAGGAACTTGTATAGCTCCCTAGTCGTCTATTTGTTAGCATCATCCACAACAGTTCTTTCCCATAGGAGGGAGAGTCTTAGTGCATAGCTATGAAGCACCTGTAGGTAGAATTTGTCGATGTTGACCATCTACTTGTCTCTGATAATCTATGTTGTTTTGTATCAGTCGATGATCTTTTAGGGTTATCCACGTTATGATATTTGGATATGTCTTAAATTATTTTATGATTAAATATCTGTTTATCTTTAAACTTCATTATTGTTGTATACCCATGTGATTATAAATGATTTATTATGATGGTGCTCTATCAACAATTTATTTATACTTAAATATGATATTGCCAACGGATATATGCATATTTAGCTATTTGTATTGTGTGGGTAATTTTGACATGTTTAGTCAATGCAAATAAAGGATTAGAACCAATGGTGGTTAATGTTGACACATGGTTTTCCTAATATTGTAACCCATCTTGCTACATCTAGGGTTATAAGACATGTCATATACTTAACCAATAAAACCTTATTTGAATCATTTATGATTTTAGATCCCTATTGAACTATCCTAGTAACATGTTTATATTCTTGAATATTTTGTGTTACTTTATTTTTATTTATTTTTTATTGTTAAATAATAGCTTATGTGGATGCACCTATAAATTAAATTTTTTTAAAAAAGTGTTTTTACATATATATATCTTGGGACCATTTATCTACTAGCAAAAATGTCCCACAACTACCAATTATCTATCTGCTACTTCCATGTTAACCCATACATCATACCTGTAGATCGGGAAAATGAAAATCATCAAAACAATAGCAATTAGGACAACCACAAAACCTAAAGCTGCTATGAAAGCAATCCTAATCCAATCAATGAAGACATAAATACAAGATATTCAAATCAAATGAAATTGAAGCAAACCGACGTAGATATCTCCTTCATGTGGCTCCATTGTTCTTCTTTCACCTTCAAATTTGATGTGGATCTCACCTACAAGTGCAAAATGCAAGTGGAAAGCAAGTTGTTGAGAGATGAAATTCGCAGCATAAGGTTACTCGAAAATGTGATTGATTCCCCTTTCATTGAAGAAAATCATCCAATTTATAGACAAATTGGAGAGAGGACAAGATTAGCATGAAGAGATTTGAAAGGAAATTCAAATCAAGAATGGCAAAATTATGACATATGTGTGACATTTTCTATGCAAGGTGTATGACAAATTATGCACAAATTATGACAAGTTGCTATGCAAGATGTATGATAAATTATGACAAGATTGAAATGCCATTCCCATGACAAAAGGGAAGAGAGAAAATAGCCTCCATGATTGCAACAAATGGAAGCATAAACATAGGAGAAAATGAGGGAATGAAATTAGGGGAAATATTAGAAAAATTAAAGAAAATAGGAGAAATAGAAATTAGGAATTAGGAGAAATTAGAAAATTAGAAAATTGAGGAAAAAGATGAAATAGAAATTAGGTGAATTAATTAATAGGTTTTCATCCATTAATTAATTCATGAAAGAGACCTAGGACTAAATAAATAGATTTATTTAACCCACAAAGAAGAAGAAAAGGATTAAATGAACAAATCATAAAACCCTAGAAATAAGAGGACAAGGAATTAGGTCAAGACAACAAAAAATTAATGTAGGTTCGATCATGATTCTGATTGACAAAGGACCAATGTTGATAAATGATTAAGATTGGTTGACAAAAATCAATGACAAATTGACCAAAATTGACAAGGAGATCAAATTGATAGGCGCCAATTGATGAGGAACAATGACTAATCGATCCAAATTGACATGATTGAAGAGGACAAGGATCGATGACGAATCAATCGCAAAATGACAAGATTGACAAGGACAAGGATCGATGATGAATCGATTGCAAAATGACAAGGCTGACAAGGACAAGGATCGATGACGAATCGATCGCAAAATGACGAGATTGACAAGTTGATAATCACAAATGATTACTAACAAGCTAAAGATGATTGAAAGATTGACAAGAGGACAAAACCCTAATTCCACCATCTATTAGGATTGATGATGTCCAAAATGATGATAAATGAGCACGCACCATGATGGGACAGGATTAGATCGACCAAAATCATGACTGAAGATTGCTATCGACAAGACCTAATTCGAAAGCGATAAAAATGAGGAATGTAGAAGAAGGACTCAATGCTTGCAAATGATAAAGACCAAGTGCGCAACATAGAAGAAATGTTAATGTGACGCAAGAACCCTAAGATAAGGCAATGCACAAATGTTAAAGTATGACTCCACAAGCGTTGACCATTTTTAGATGTCTACAATACCCATGCTCCATCAAGACTAGTAAGCCCAAAATTGAAGTATCACATAGTCCTTGTAGACACCTAAAAATGTCTTATTGATCATGTACTAATTATTCGTCCAATTACTTAAATAATTCCTTAATTATTTAATTAAGTTAATTAATCTTATTCTTCTAAATTCATATTTCCTCATTTTACTAATTATTCTATTTCTATTTCTAATCATTTAATCGTTAACCCTTTTCCATAATATTAATTAAATATTAATTATTTAATTAATTATGATTTTAATCCTTGAATTTAAATAATCTTTATTATTTAATAAATTCAATTTCTAAATAATTAAATAGTTTCTTTAAATTATTTAATTAACTAATTAATTCTTCTAATTCCATTTCCAAATCCCTAAATTGTAATTTCGTTTAATTTCATATTCCTCTAATTCAAATTCAAATTCAAATTTCATTAATTCTCCAAATTCAAATTCAAATTCATATTCTTCTGATTTCTTCTAATTTCAAATGCATGTGCATGATTTCAAAAATCAAATTGAAAATCATAGTCGAGGTCTAAATATGTTCAAATAACAAACTGAATTTAAAATAAATTCAATATTTGAATTAAATCTCATGCAAAGATTAAATCGAAAATCAAAGTCAAAGTGCAAGCACGTGCTAAATTAATTAATTAAATCATTATCTTTTCAATTCCTATTTCTATCTTCCACTTTGCTTTTTTTCTAAAAAGCTTTCAATCAATTAACTATTCAATCTATTTTAATTGATCATTTTAATTAATTGATTAATTACATAATTTCTTTAATTTCCTCCAATCATTCTTTTTCATCTTTCAATCAGCTTTTTTCTCAATTAGTTAACTCAATAACTATTCAAGGGCCATCCCACATTAATGGTTCCCACTTTTGCCAACGAAGAAAATTGGCGAAGGTGGAGAATTTTGTTTGGGGGAGGTGTTCAAGCGAGCCCCCCCAGGGTTCGATCGAACCCACAATCAGACACGAGTTTGATCGAACCTCATGTGGGTTTGTTGGTTCAATCGAACCCTTTAAAATATTTATTTTTAACGGGTTCGGTTGAACCCATTTTTAAATTGTTTTTTTTCAAACTTCTATAAAAACCGAAAATGACAATTAAACTGTCATTTTCAAACTTGTATTTTTCTATGTCCAGAGGGGGTTAGAGCGACCCTGACGTCAGCACCACGTCACCGTGCCATGTCTGCAGCAGTCGACGTGTCTCACTTTTCAGTTTTTGACCTACATTATTTCAGGTGCACAAAATAACCCTTTTTTAATTTAATAATATTTTTTTTTATTAAATTTATTTAAAAATTAATAAATAATTTGTTTGTTAATTTATTTTTTTAATTAAATAATTGTATATTTATTGTTTTTCAGCATTTTAGAAAATCGTTTGAAAATTTAATGTTTTGAATTAAATTTGTCAATTTGTTTTTAAAATTACATAACTGTATATGTATTTTTTTTCAACTTTTGTTAAAAAAGTTATGAAAAACTTAGAAAACTAAGGTAGTAAATTAGAAATTAGAAAAAGATTAGCAAAAAAAAAAAATTAGAAAAATGTTACAAATCTAAATATAATAAATTAAAACGTTAGAAAAATTAATAAATTTAAATTTAAAAAAACTATAAAACTTAGATAACAAATTTAAACAAGTTAGAAAAAATAAATCCTCTACAATGTGACCCATTTTCATATCCTATTACACACACAACATGACCCCTTACGACCCCTTAAGACCACATATGCCCCTGATGACACTATACGTTCCCTTAGGATCATAGAGGATCACATAGTGGACCCTAAGGGGTCATATGTGGTCCTAAGGGGTCACACATGTGTTCTAACACATGTGTGGCCCCTTAGGATCGCATGTGACCCCTTATAAAAGCCTAGTGTGTACGACATACCCCTTAGTCCATTACATAGTGTCCTAAGGGGTCATATGTGGTCCTGAGGGGTCATGCATGTGATAACAAATGTGTGACCCCTTAGGACCACATATGACCTTTTATAACATCCTAGTGTGTATGACATACCCCTTAGGATCACATAGTGTCCTAAGGGGTCATATGTGGCCCTAAGGGGTCACACATGTGTTCTAACACATGCATGACCCCTTACAACCGCATATGTGTGAATGACATACCCCTTAGTCTATCACATAGTGTCCTAAGGGGTCATATGTGGTCCTAAGGGGTCACGCATACGTTAACACATGTGTGACCCGTTAGGACCACATATGACCCCTTATAACATCCTATTGTATACAACATGTACCTCTTAGGATCACATAGTGTCCTAGAAGGGGTAATATGTGGTCATAAGGGGTCATGGATGTGTGTTCTAACACTGTACATGTGTGACCCCTTAGAACTGGACATATGACCCCTTATAACATCCTAGTGTCTACGACATACGATCCCTTAAGATCACATGTACAATGTCCTAAGGGGTTGAATATGTGGTCATAAGGGGTCACACATGTGTTTTAATACATGTGTGACCCCTTAGGACCACATATGACCCCTTATAACATCCTAGTGTACATACAATATTCTCCTCAGGATCACATAGTGTCCTTATTGGTATTATGGATGACTTCGTCATGTGTTGCATTGGTTTTGTCATTGATCTCAACACTTATCTTTCTGGAGGTCTATATTGTTGATTTGGCACTCTGGTTATATTGGTTTATTGATGAACCGACACATTGTGGTCCGATATGGATATTGGCTTATGCACAGTTACCGATATATGTTTCACTAGCAGCTCAGGAAAATGATGATGAATTGTTATCATCTGGAGAACATTTGGGTATGTCGAAGACATGGATTGGATGTTTGCATTTGGTGTTTTGCATATTGATCTGATCGGGTTCACATATTTGCCTTAACCGACAGATAGGTCTAGGTTATGAACCAACATAGGAAAACATGTTCCAGATTAGCACGACGAGATTTGGAAATGGTTTATTGATTGGATAATGTGTAAATATATTGAGGCCGACATATTGTATTGTGCCAAGACTTATTTTGTAATTGATTTAAATGTAATACCTTTTGGGAGTCGACCTAATGATTAGGTCTTAGGTTTTGTATAAATAATTGTAAGATCTTATTTGGAAGTAGTGTGTGAGTATGTGCGTATACTGAAGATCATTGTGAAGAGAGAACTTATGCAGATCCTTGTGCGAATCACGCAGATATCATCTGAAGGTTGAAGGAAGGTTGTTAAAGGTTATGAAGGTGTTTGGTCCTCATGCGCAAAGCTTAAACTGGTACTAAATCTAGCATTGAAGATGCTAAATTGAAGCAGTACATTGATTATTGGATTTAACCATCCAACTATGTAGTTAGTGTGACTCCTAATTTTGTGATTGAGCAGTGAGCTCTAGGTGGTTGGTCTTTCTGCATGTGTAGACCCCATTCTTGTATTCACTTACTATCTGCAGTAGTATCATCTAATTGTGGGTAAGGTTTCCCACTGTGGTTTTTCCCCTTACTGGGTTTCCATGTCAAAATCTCTATGTCATGTGTTGTGGATGTTGTTTCTCTTTCTATTTCATGCATTAAGTTGTACCAGTAATACTATAACTGTTAATCTATTTTACTAGCACTGAGTTTTAAGTCTGAATAATTTATTTTGGGTTGCAATTTATTGACAACTGATTCACCCCCTCCCTCTCAGTTGTCCTTCCTGGTTCCTAACAATTGGAATCAGAGCCTAGTACTCTTTTTTGTAGACACCTAACAGCTTAAGGAGATCCTATGGCAGCAAATATCTTCAGGAAGGACAGTCCCAAACTTGATGGAACTAACTATGGTATGTGGAAGATCAGGATGGAGACACATCTGAATTGCATTGGAAGAGATATATGGGATGTTACAAAGAATGACTATGTTGCTCCTAATTTGAATAACCCTAATCCACCAACCTTAGCTAAAGACTTGGAGAATGATTGTAAAGCAAGAGAAGCACTTATGAGCACATTATCAGATCAGCAAATCATGGGATTTTCAGACAGATCTACAACAAAAGCTATTTGGGATAAATTGGAAACATTGAATGAAGGAAATTTCACTGTGAAAATTGCAAAATGGGAGTGTTACCGGGTCAAGTATGAAAATTTAAAAATGGAAGAGGATGAAATCATTTTTGCATTTATGGAAAGAGTTAATGAAATTTTTTTAGGAATACAATGTTGTGGAGGATCTTTAAGTGAAGATGAAATTGTTTCTAAAGTCTTAAGAGCTTTTCCAGTGGATTACAAAATGAAAGTAATAACTATTAATGAGTTGAGAACAATGCCTAATACATTAGTATCTAGAGATACTCTGGTTGGAAAACTTTCAGCATTTGAGCTTGAAGAATTTGGTCATGTTGCTATAGTCAAGACTGATATAGCCTTCAAAGCATCAACATCATCATCATCTGACAAATCTAATTGGAAAGCACTTTATGCAAAAGAACTTGAAGATATCAAAAGAGAAAATGAAGAACTTGAAGAACTTGAAGAACTTGAAGAACTTGAAGAACTATTTGTAAGGAAGATGCCTAAAGGTCCAGCGGGAAGTAAGTATGAAGGTAAAGCACCTTTCAAATGTTTTAATTACAATAAAGTTGGTCATATGGTGTCAAGGTGTCCTGATAGACATTAAAGACTAAGAGATGAGGCAAAGAGAACATATAAGCCTAACCCTCAATATCAGAGATACAAATTCAAGAAAAACAGAGATAAGTCATGTTACTATGCAAATGAAGGTGTTATAGATGACTCTAATGAAGATCCAATAGATAATGGATGGGAATTTGTTGCAATAAAAGAAGAACAACCTACACCTATTGTCAAATTGGTAGAGCTGACATTAGCAACAAAAATTGAAGAAAAGGATGAATGGATCATTGATAGTGGATGCTCGCATCATATGACTAGTGATAAAATAAAATTCTTATCATTACATGAATATCATGGAGGTCTAGTAAGATTTGTAGATGACAAAGCTTATTTAATCAAAGGAAGAGGCACTATATCTTTGGATGGTAAGCACAATACTAACAATGTTTATTATGTTGAAGGTTTAAAGCATAATATTTTGAGTGTTGGCCAGTTAGTGGGAAAAGGATTTCAATTACAATTCAAGAATGGAAAATGCAAAATCATAAACCGAACTGGATTGGAGATTGCAACTGGTAATCAAACTAAAGGTAATATCTTTCATTTGAATACCAATGATAAGACATGTTTGATTGCTTAGATTGATGAAAGTTGGTTATGGCATAAAAGACTTTGTCATGTGAATTTTGATTGCATTGTAAAGATCATTTCAACCAAGGCAGCAAGGGATTTAACTAAGATTGTGAAACCTCATAATTCGACATGTAAGGAATGTCAAATGGGAAAGTAAGTTAGAACAACATTTAAGAGCATTTCTGAGAAATCCAATAATATTCTTGATTTAATTCACACTAATTTATGTGGTCCACCAAGAACAAGAAGTGCTCAAGGTGATAGATACTTTATGCTAATAATTGATGATTATTCTAGAATGTGTTGGGCTACTTTTCTCAAGGAGAAATCATAAGCTTTTGGGAGATTCAAGATATACAAGGCAATGGTAGAGAATGAAACCAACAAGAAAATCAAATGTTTGAGATTTGATCAAGGAGGAGAATTCACATCTAGGGAATTCAATGCATTATGTGAAGAGAATGGAATCAAAAGACAACTATCAACACCCCAGACACCCCAGCAGAATGGAGTTGTGGAAAGGAAGAACAGAACTATATTGGATGCAGTAAGAACCATGATGATGGAAGCAAATCTACCTCATATTTACTGGAGAGAAGCAGTAAATACAACGGTCTATACTTTCAACAGAGTTCACATCAAAGGTGAAACCGGTAAGACCCCTATGGTTTGGTCATACTCCTTCTCTTAAATATTTCAGAATATTTGGAAGCAAATTCTATATTAGGAAAGATGAGTCTATTGGTAAATTTGATCCTAGAAGTGATGAAGGAATATTTCTTGGTTATTCAACTAGAAGCAAGGCATATAGATGCTATAATAAAAGATTGTAGAAAATCATTGAAAGTACTAATGTGAAGATAGATGAACATTTTAGAGGAGAATCAAGATCTATAGGTTCTGAACTGATAGTAGAAATGATTATAAATAAACTGACATGGATTGCAGTAAAACAAAATAAAGAACCTGTCACACCGACATCATCAGAAAACTCAACTGTGATTGAAGAACAACAGCCCGTGAATGGAAATCAGAATAAACCTAGGTATGTAAGATTGAATCATTCAGAAAATGAAATAATTGGAAATAAAAATCAAGGTGTTATGACAAGAGGAAGATTGGCAAATGAAGAGGTATGTTTAATTTCTCAAGTTGAACCAGCATCAGTTGTTGAAGCATGTCAAGATAAACATTGGATAAAAGCAATGGAAGATGAATTAGAACAGATTGAAAAGAATAATAATTGGATATTAGTTCCTCGGCCTAAAGACAAAAATATAATTGGAACTAAATGGGTATTTAGAAATAAACTTAATGAAGACAATGAAGTAATCAGAAACAAAGCAAGATTAATTTGTAAAGGTTATTCTTAGAAAGAAGGTATTGATTATAATGAAACCATTGCACCGGTAGCTAGAATTGAAGCAGTAAAATTGTTTCTTGCATTTGCAGCTCACAAGAACTATAAGGTTTATCAGATGGATGTAAAATTTGCATTTTTAAATGGAGATCTTGAAGAATAAGTTTACATTGAGCAGCTTGATGGATTTTCATTAACAGATGATAAGGATATGGTTTGCAGATTAAGAAAATCTTTATATGGATTGAAGCAAGCTTCTAGAGCTTGGTATGCTAGACTGGATAAATATCTTTTAAAGCTTGGATACACAAAAGGTAATGCTAACAGTAATATGTATTACAAAATTGCCAATGATTATATTTTGGTTATTGAATTATTTGTGGATGATATCAGTTTTGGAGGAGAAGAAGAGCTATGCAAATATTTTTCTAATAAGATGTAGGAAGAATTTGAAATGTCTATGATTGGAGAGATAAAAAAAATTCTAGGTTTGCAGATTTCTCAAACAGATAAAGGTATATTCATTTGTCAATCAAAATACTTGAAGCAACTTTTGAAGAAATTTGGAATGAAAAACTCCAAACCAGTAAGCACTCCTATGACTACAACAGATAAATTGACATCAAAGGATGATTCAACTCCTATAAATCTGACAAGGTACAAATCTATGATTGGAGGGTTACTGTATTTGACACAAACCAGACCTGATATAATGAACGTCGTATGTATTGTTTCAAGATTTCAAAGCAATCCTAAAGAAAGTCATGAAACTACAGTAAAAAGGATTTTTCGGTACCTGCAAGGCACAACAAATCTTGGTTTATAGTATCCTAAGAATGACAATTTTGAGTTATGTGCATATATAGATGCAAATTGGGCAGGAGATGTGGATGACAAAAATAGTACCACTGGCAGTGCATTCTTTCTTGGAAGAAGATTAATTTCATGGATTATCAAGAAGAAATGTCACAACCCTCCTTTATCACCTTTTTTGATTTAAATACAAAACTTTATTTATATTCTTTGGATGAATTAATGAATGAATATTGTAAGGGAATAAAATTAATAAACCACACACACATGGAAAATGCATATAAATTTTAATCAGTTTCCCTCACCCAAATTAAGGCACATGTTGTAGGAGGAATAAGAAGCTTCTAGAGGCTTCTCCACCTCCTTGCATGTAACTCCTCCCACTAAGCCCAATTAATTTGCATGGAGGCCAAATTGGGAGAGAATCTCCTTTTTTCCAATTAATAATTAGGTAGTGGGAATTTGAAATTTCTTTTATAAAATAGGTACAAGTTTCAAAAGAAAAGTTAGCTATTCCATAAGAAATTCTGCAATTTCTCCTTTGTAGTCCATTTTTCATTGCAGCCAAGGTTTTGTTAGGAGGATTTCTCTTCAATTTGGAGGATCAAGGAAGACTCTACACCATTTTGCAAGCACCAGGTTCCTTCAAGCTTAGTTTTGTGCATCTTATTCTTGTTGTAGTTTAGATTAGATTAAATTATTTTATGAAAATGAAATTCATTTGTGAAATTAGTTTTCAGACTTTTATAAGAATTAGATTAAAATGTTTGAAAAGAAAAAAGTAGATTAAATTGTTGATTCATTGTTTAGATTCTTGATTTTGGAGTAGATTAAAATGTTTGATAAAAAGTAAAATAAATTGTTGATTCATTGTTTCAAATTTTTGATAAAATTTAGTTTCAGATTTTGGAGTAGAATAAAATGTTGAAAAAAAAAAAAAGTAGAACAAATTGTTGATTATTAGTTTCAGATTCTTGATAAAAAGGAAGTAGATTAAATTTGCTTGATAAGAATTAGATTCACTGTTTTTAAAAATTTAGATCCAGATTTAAATTGTTTTTTTCTCTTATTAAATTTTAGATTGATTCTTGCTAAGTAGAACCATCTTTTCATCTCTCTGGATTTTTGTTATCTAAATCTCATCCTCTAAAAGAGATTTCATTGTGATTATCTCCTCTGTATCTGATTATATAAATTCTCTGAAGAACAGAAAAGAAATTATTTGAAAACAAGGATGAACTTCACTACAATTTTTCTCTCTGTAATCATTTAATGATTATTATTATTTTCTCAGAAAACTCTCTGTGGATTGAACAAAGAGCTCACTGAAAATACCAGTTGAATAAATCCTCCTGGACTCTGAGAATAAATCCTGGAAACAAACAAATTTCCTGAGAAGTCTGAGAATAACTCCCTTCCTGTAATGGCTGGATAAATCTCTCTCCCTCTCTCTCTGTGAATAAGATAAATATATAATAAAAGTCTGGGTTCTGTAAAGAGATAAAACTTAAAAAAAAAAAAAAAAATCAATTATTTTCCTTGTTCTTACCTTCTTAAATAAAAATTATCCTTTGTAAAGAATTTGAAACCATATATATGTTTATATATATATATATATATATATATATATATATATATATATGTATATATATATATATACATATATATATATATATATATATATATATATATACATATATATATATATATATATATATATATATATATATAATCCCAATGTCAATTTACAAATATTAATGTTACATTATCAATCACTGCATTTGGCACAGACCCCAAAAATAACCGCACGTACGCACAGACCCCGAAAATAACCGCATGTACGCGGAATGGCGTTACCGAAAACCGGCAGGGTTAGTGGTACCCCCCACTACCCTGCGGTCACTGCAAGTGGCCGCAGGGGAGTGGAGGGGACCACGTGGCCCCGTCAACCCCTACGGGCCTGCACATGCAGGACCGCAGGGAGTGACGGGACCCGTGGTCCCCACCCCCTGGTTTTATATATATATTAATAAAATAAGATTCGCCATAGGAATTTTCGATGGAAGTTTTAACATTTGATTTAACATTTAAGTAATTTTTGTGTATCGTTTTAAATTAAATTTAAATTAATTTTTTTCATGTACATTTGTTTAGTTAAATTTAATTTCCTTAAAATTAACAAGAGTTGAATTCAATGTATTATTTCAATTCCTTAGAGAAATGAATGGATTATTTGACCCATGATTTTTGGAGATAAGTAAAGTCTCATTATTATTCAATTTGGTCACTCATGAGAAATTTGTAACCTTATAACTAATTAAGTCTTGCGATAAGAGAAAACTTTTCTGCATTTCGAATGTAAATGACGTTACTTTTGCATTGCATTATGATTATTTCGTATTCCTTATTTTCATGCAATTACTCGTAAGTTCACAATTATCATTACCGTGCCAATACATGTATTAATCCAATTAATTGTAGAATAATGATATTCTTTTTTTTTCAAATAGTATTTAAGTTTTAAATTATGTACATCCATTTCATAATTATATTCAAGCATGATGTTAGTTTAGAAAACTAAACAAATGGAGTTGGAAAACTAAAACTAGCAGCGTTCGGTATATACGGTGCCTCTGGGTCACGCTTACGGGTAATGCTGTCGTGTTGAACTACTGCACTTAACGCCTAATAAAGATGCATTAACGACGTCTGTGGCATCGTCCCTATAAATCGTCGGGGAGTAATAAGGGACATTTGGAAGTTAAAAATCCAAGGGGCGGGTAATCCCTCTTGGATCGATAATTTAATAAGATAACTTTTAATTGAATTTCACATCCGTTGAGATAAACCATAGTAAACCCCTCTTAGGGATGGTCTAGTTAAGAGCTCTCGTGAAATTGACTTTATTTATTTATTTATTTATTCACCTCGAAGGGATATTGGTGATTTGCAATTGGGTGACGCTCATGTTAAGTATTAGGATCTAGTTATTTTGTTTAGGCCACAAGCAATAGGCCATCTTGAGCCTTCGCTTAAGTGCTACCATTCGTGGGTAGCAACCGCAGAGAAACTGTCTGGGACACTGACCCTAGAAAGGGTTGCGTACCCACAAATCAGTTTACATCAAACCATAGTTTAGAAAATAGAACTACATACTTTACGTCTTGATCCCGCGCTGAAGCGGGTATGTAGGCAGTCTTGGGACGGAGTTGTCCCTCGTACTCAGGCGTTCGTGGGTGGGGTCTAGGCTTGGTTGAGTAAGAATCCTAATTGAAAGATAAGATAATCAAACTTAATTCAATGCATACTCGGAAGGAATCCCGTATGGATTCGCTTGACTTCCCGAGGCTTTAAGCCAAATTCCGAGGTGGAATTCAAGCTTGTATTATTTTCTTATTACTCCTAAGGACGGTGACCTCGGTGCATTCTTGTTAGAAGAATGTAGTACTTAGTGAGTGGCTCAGGACCCGAATGGTCCCGATGAGTCTAAGTCTCTGGCCAGAGCATCTCCTATCCTGTTTGGATGGATGCCTACCCCGTATGGGTAGATGCCTATCCCGTATTGGATAGATGGAATTTACGTCCCGTATGGACAATTGCCTAATCCGTATGGTTAGAAGCTCATCCCGAATGGATGAATGCCCAATCCTATTTGGATGGATGCCCAGAGTATGCAATTGAATAAAACATAATAAAGAAAAAAAATAAAAATAAAAATATATATACTCATTTTTTTTTGTTGGATGAATCATGGTGGGTTATTACAAGAAAACCTGCACATCATTATCTACAGTAGAAGTAGAATATGTTGCAGGAACAACTAATTGCACTTAGGTATTATGGATCAAGCAAATGTTGAAGGATATCAAGGTAAAATGCAATGAACCGGTAATTATTCACTATGATAACTTAGCAACAATAGATATATCAAAGAATATGGTATTTCACTCTAAACAAAGCATGTTTCTATTAAGTATAATTTTTTGAAAGAAAACGTTGAAGCAAATGAAGTGAGATTGGTTTATGTGAACACTAAAGAGAAAAATTACAAATATTTTTACAAAGCCTTTGCCTAAGGAAACATTTGAATATCTTAGAGAGAAGCTTGGGGTAATCACACCACCGACAGAGACTTAAATGATGTAGTTTAGCATCAAACCAATAGGGACTAAACAGAAAAACCTTTTTCTGGCTTGATGAAGGAGAGCTACTGCTCAGGGGGAGTAGTTAGTTGTATGTTATGTTTTGATTTTTAACTGCTTTGGCATTTGATATCAAAGGGGGAGAGATGTCTATGGAAAAACATTGTACTTTGAAGAGGTATTTTAGTTTTGGTTATACTGCTTCTGTTTTTTGGTACAAAACTTTGTGATTGATCTATTTAAGGGAGATTGTTGGCATTTTGTTTTGGCACTTAGATGTTTTTCCATCTAGTGTTGCCATCACTACCAAAGGGGGAGATTGTTGGTATGATGGATGACCTCATCATGTGTTGCATTGGTTTTGTCATTGATGTCAACACTTATCTTTATGGAGGTCTAAATTGTTGATTTGACACTCTGGTTATATTGGTTTATTGATGAATCGACACATTGTGGTCTCGGTATGGATATTGGCTTATGCACAGTTACTGGTATATGTTTCACCAACAGCTCAGGAAGTTGATGATGGCTTGTTATCATCTAGAGATCATTTGGTTATGTCGAAGACATGGATTGGATGTTTCCATTTTGTGTTTTGCATATTGGTTTGATCGGGTTCACATATTTTCCTTAACCGACAGATAGGTTCAGGTTATGAACCAACATAGGAAAACATGTTCCAGATCAGCACGATACGATTTGGAAATGGTTTATTGATTGGATAATGTGTAAATGTATTGAGGCTGACATATTGTATTGCACCATGACTCATTTTGTAATTGATTTAAATATAATACCTTTTGGGAGCTAACCTAATGATTAGGTCTTAGGTTTTGTATAAATAATTGTAAGATCTTATTTGGAAGTAGTGTGTGAGTATGTGCGTATATTGAAGATCGTTGTGAAGAGCGAACATAAGCAGATCCTTATGCAAATCATGTAGATATCATCTAAAGGTTGAAGGAAGGTTGTTAAAGGTTATGAAGGTGTTTCGTCCTCATGCACAAAGCTTAAACTGGTATTGAATCTAACATTGAAGATGCTAAATTGAAGCAATACATTGATTATTTGATTTAACCATCCAATTGTGTAGTCAGTGTGACTCCTAATTTTTTGATTGAGCAGTGAGCTCTAAGTGGTTGGCTTTTCTACATGTGCAGACCCCATTATTGTATTCACTTACTATCTGTAGTAGTATCATCAATTATGGGTAAGGTTTCCCATCGTGGTTTTTCCCCTTACTGGGTTTCCATGTCAAAATATTTGTGTCATGTGTTGTGGATGTTGTTTCTCTTTCTGTTTCATGCATTAAGTTATACTGGTACTACTATAACTACTAATCTATTTTACTGACACTGAGTTTTAAGTTGGAATATATTTTTTTGGGTTGCAATTTATTGACAATTGATTCACCCCCCTCTCAGTTGTCCTTTCTGGTTCCTAACAGTCCTAAGGGGTCATATGTGGTCCTAAGTGGTCATGCATGTGTTCTAACACATGCATGACCCCTTAAAACCACATATGACCACTTATAAAATCCTAGTGTGAACGACATACCCTTAGTCCATCACATAGTGTCCTAAGGGGTCATATGTGGTCCTAAGGCGTCACACATGCGTTAACACATGTGTGACCCGTTAGGACCACATATGACCCCTTATAACATCCTATTGTATACAACATCTACCCCTTAGGATCACATAGTGTCCTAGAAGGAATCATATGTCCAATCATAAGGGATCATGCATGTGTGTTCTAACATTGTACATGTGTGGCCCCTTATAACATCATAGTGTCTACGACATATGATCCCTTAAGATCACATGTACAGTGTCCTAAGGGGTTGAATATGTGGTCCTAAGGGGTCACACATGTGTGACCCCTTAAGACCACATATGACCCCTTATGACATCCTAGTGTACATATGACATTGTCTGTAGGATCACATAGTGTCCTAAGGGGTCATATGTGGTCCTAAGGGGTCACACATGTGTTCTAACACATGCGTGACCCCCCTGAGAACCTCATATGACCCCTTATAAAATCCTAGTGTGAAGGACATACTCCTTAGTCCATCACATAGTGTCCTAAGGGATCATATGTGGTCCTAAGGGGTCACACATCCATTAACACATGTGTGACCTATTAGGACCACATATGACCCCTTATAACATCCTATTGCATACAACATGTACCCCTTAGGATCACATAGTGTCCTAGAAGAGGTGATATGTCCAATCATAAGGGGTCATGCATGTGCATTCTAACACTATACATGTGTGACCCCTTAGGACTGGACATAAGACCCCTTATAACATCCTAGTGTCTTCGACATACGATTCCTTAAGATCACATGTACAATGTCCTAAGGGGCTGATTATGTGATCCTAAGGGGTCACGCATGTGTTCTAACACATGTGTGGCCCCTTAGGACCACATATGACCCCTTATAACATCCTAGTATACATATGGCATTCCCCTTAGGATTACATATTACAAATTTAATAATTTTATAATCATACACCCATTACAAAAATACAATGACCTCTATTTTTTTGAGATATGGAGTTCAATAACAAATAATGTCAAAAAATTTAGAGAAGTCGCATTCCATTTTGTATCAATGCCCATGTTTTAGTGAACAAAAAAAATAATTTTGATATATGTATAAAAATATTTATACGTTACAATAAAATATAGGTCTATTTTTTTTGTTATTGACTTATAAAAATTATATATCATGTTCTTGAATTTTTTATGTATTTGATTTAAATGACAAATTTATATATGTTTTAATTTAGTAAAGTTGTATGTATATATCTTTAAGGATCTCTCTCTCTCTCTCTCTCTCTGAAATTAATGTTAGATCTCTCTCTAGATGCCATGATTTAAATGATCTCCCCCTGTCTCTCAAATTAATGTTTTAATAATTTAAAATGTATGTATGCGATCTATATATGGATAAATTTATATATGTTTTAATTTAGTACTTGATGTATATATATCTTTAATGATCTCTCTCTTTGTTTGAAATTAATGTTATCTCTCTCTCTCTCTCTCTCTCTCTCTCTCTCTCTCTCCCTGTCATGAAAATTATCTCCCTCTCTCTCTCATTAATGTTTTAATAATTTAAAATTTACATGTATATATATCTATTAATTATGTGAGAACTTCACATGTGTACATTTTAATTTTTAATGAGCTCAAGATTAACAATCTCTCTCTCTCTAGAATTTAACTGATTTTAATTTTTAATATTTGAAATTGAATGCACTTCATGTGTGTGTGCTTACGTATTTATTTTAACTTTATGACCTACCTAGATAGATGGCTTCCCAGGATCCACCTTCACAGGCTTCTGATCAGGATCCACCTGCACGGGCTCCTGATCAGAAGCCACACATTGATGATATAGATCCTGCACACCAGGATCCCCCATTGCCCAACATTGCTACCATTTTCCAATACAGTGATTGTGAGATGCATAGGTTGAGGATCATATTAGATGACCCTCGTACTGATGGCATGTACAAGAGTACATGCACATCCATTTTTGATAGTTTGCAAATGTTGAGGGACCACTTAGTTTCTCACACCTCATTCTCACTTGAGGTTATAGAGGATATTTATAGACAGTTGAGGAGTGAGGCGAGGGGTCCTCATTCTTTTGCTGATGTGGTGAGGGTGGTCTCGAAGGAGACCATCAAGGAGAGATGTTTTCCACAGTATCAGGAGAAGAGTAAGGTGAGAGGATATTGGGTCATGAGATGTATCGACCCACAAGTTACATCATTGATTTACCCATGCTTCTTAGCTGCCCATGGTCATTATCCTAATAATGACCGGATACCAGTATACTTTGCACAACATGTATTTGCTGAGGTTCATTATCAGATGAAACCAAACTACCTTGATATTCCAACATATTAAGGACAGAGGAGGGGCAGGATTGCTGATAGAGATGCATATCGTAAGCATGATAGAGCTCCACATAGACACAGGGACCTTATCGGTGAGAGATTTCCGACAATAGTCCCAACCCTTGCCCCCATAGAGGATCACATTTTGATTGGTTCTTAGAGAGAAGAAATTGATAGGATTGGATAAATTGCATCAACAACAACCACCATATCATCTGACAGGCTGGGAAAATATATGATGAGCCCACCACGTTCGAGATCATCCATAGATCATACATCTTCTAGTCATGGGGTGGCTTCAGATTCAGATGATCAGTATATTACTGTTGGCATCCCCTCCCTAGATGAGGTAGCGACTATAGTTTTAGGAACCGAAAGGACAACTGAGAGGGGGGGTGAATCAGTTGTCAATGAATTTCAACCCAATCATAACTTAATTCAACTTAATACTTAATATCGGTAAACAAAACTTAATGTCGGTTAACAGATTAGCAGTTAATATCAATACCAATGAAACTTAATGCATGAAACAGAAAGAGAAACAAGATCCACAACACATAACACAAATGTTTTTGATGGGGAAACCTTGTAAGGGGAAAAAACCATGGTGGGAAACCGTACCCACAATCAGATGACAATACTGCACATAGTATGTGTATACAAATGGGGTTTGCACATGCAGAAAGGCCAACTGCCTAGAGCACACTTCTTAAATGGGAGTCACAATGACTACAGTAGGATGGTTAAATCCTAGAATAATGTACTGCTTCAAAGTCCATCTGCAATGCTAGATTCAGTACCAGTTTAAGCTCTAATAAACACCTTCAAATATTCCTTGAACCTTCTCTATGGTCTGCTCACATGATCTTCAATATTCGCACATACCATGTTACAATACCATACCATAACCACAATTACACACTCCATCTCACAAAAGAGATCTTACATTTATACAAAACCTAAGACCAAATGTGTAGGTTGACTCACTAAGAATATTACAATAAAATCAATTACAAATAAGTCTTCATGCGATACAACATGTTGGCTCAATACAATTATAACAATATCCAATCAATAAATCATCTCCATAGCGTGTTGTGCTGATCTGGAATAGATAATGCATACCCCTCCATAACCTAGACCAATCTATCGATAACAGCAAATATGTCAACCCGATTAGACCAATAACCAAAACACCAAAACCAAATATCCAAACCATGTCTTTGACATAATCAAGTGATCTCTAGATGATAACAAGTCATCATCAGTGTCAGTGAACCATATAATATGTCAGTGAGCATATATCGGTGACTGTGCATAAGTCACTGACCTTGCCGGTGAACACAATGTGTCGTTTCAACAGTAAACCAATATAACCATAGTGCCAAATCAACAATGTAGATCTCTAGAAGGATAAGTGTTGACATCAATGACAAGATCAATGCAACACATCCATAATACCAACAATCTCCCCCTTTGGCATTGATGGCAACACTAGATGGAAAAACATCTAAGTGCCAAGACAGAATGCCAAAAACCAAAAACCAACAATTTACATAATAGATTAATACCAGAAATCAAAACCAAAATACAAAGGGTATATATCTCTCCCCCAATGAAAAATATCTCTCCCCCAAAGAATAATGTTTTTCCATAGATCTCTCTCCCCCTTTGACATCAAATACCAAAGTAGTTAAGAAGAAATACCGGAACATACAACCAACTACTCCCCCTGAGAAGTAGCTCCCCTCCATCAAAGCCGAAAAAAGATTTCTCTATTAGTTTCTATCAGTTTGATGTCAATCTTCAATCATCTAAGTCTTTGTCAGTGATGGTATTACCCCAAGCTGCTCTCTGAGATATTCAAAGGGTTCCTTAGGCAAAGGCTTTGTAAAGATATCCACAATCTATTCTTTAGTATTCACATAAACCAATGTTACTTCTTTTACTTCAACATTCTCTTTCAGAAAATTATATTTGATAGAAACATTCTTAGTCTTAGAGTGAAATACCAGATTCTTTGATATATCAATTGTTGTTGAATTATCACAATAAATGATTATCAGTTCTTTGTATTTTACTTTTATGTCCTTCAACATTTGCTTAATCCATAATATATACCCGAGTACAATTAGTTGTTGCTACAACATATTCTGATTCTGCTATTGATAATGATGTACAACTCCGCTTCTTGCTTATCCATGAAATCAATCTGCTACCAAGAAAGAATGCACTGCTAGTGGTACTCTTTCTGTCATCTACATCTCTTGCCCAATTTGCATCGGTGTATGCACATAAATCAAAATTTTCATCTTTAGGATACCATAAACCAAGATTTGTTGTGCCTTGTAGGTACCGGGAACTCCTTTTTACTGCTGATTCATGATTTTCTTTAGGATTACTCTAAAATCTTGAAACAATACATATTGCATTCATTATATCAGGTCTGTTTTGTGTCAAATACAATAAACCTCCAATCATAGATTTGTATCTTGCTAGATTAATAGGAGCTGAATCATCCTTCAATGTCAATTTATCAGTTGTAGTCATATGAGTACTTACCAGTTTAGAGTTTTCCATATCAAATTTCTTCAGTAGTTCCTTCAAGTATTTTGTTTGACATATGAATATACCTTTATTAGTTTGTGAAATCTACAATCCTAAAAAGAATTTTATCTCCCCAAATATAGACATTTCAAATTCTTCCTGCATCGTGTTAGCAAAGTCCTTACACAATCCATCTTCTCCTCCAAAAATGATATCATCAACAAAAACTTCAATAACCAAGATGTCATCATTAGTCACTTTGAAATATAAGTTGTTGTCAACATTACCTTTAGTGTAACCAAGATTCAAAAGATATTTGTCCAATCTAATAATACCAAGCTCTAGGAGCTTGCTTCAATCCATACAAAGATTTCCTTAATCTGCAAACCATATCTTTAACATTTGTTAATGAAAATCCATCAGGTTGTTCAATGTAAACTTCCTCTTCAAGATCACCATTTAGAAATGCACACTTTACATCCATCTGATATACTTTATAGTTTTTATGAGCTTCAAATGCAAGAAATAATCTAACTACCTCAATTCTAGCTACTAGTGCAAAGGTTTCATTGTAATCAATTCCTTCTTTCTGTGAATATCCTTTACAAACTAATCTTGCTTTGTTTCTGATTACCTTACCATCTTCATTAAGTTTATTTCTAAATACCCATTTAGTTCCAATTATATTTTTGTCTTTAGGTCTGGGAACTAATGTCCATGTATTGTTCTTTTCAATTTGTTCTAATTCATCTTCCATTGCTTTTATCCAATGTTAATCTTGACATGCTTCAATAACAGATGCTGGTTCAATTTGAGAAATTAAGCATACCTCTTTATTTGCTAGTCTTTCTCTTGTCATAACACCTTGATACTTATTCCCAATTATCTAATTTTTTGAGTGATTCAGTCTTACATACCTAGGTTTATTCACATGTTGTTGTTCTTCAGTCACTAACCTTGCCGATGTAAAAATGTCGCAGTATTTAGTCGAGGACCTGCTACATTCTTACCATTTTATTTCATCTCGACCTGGGATACCATTGGCTGTTGTTAGAGAGGAGATTCTCAGAGATGGGCAGGCTACCACTACATGCGTTTAAAGTTTTACAAGATGTATATGTTGTAATGTACGATAAATCTATATATAGGTCATTTAATAAATAATAGAAGTTAATTTGTATCATTTAAATTGATCCTGGACTAATCCTTAAATACATACATATATATGTATATGTATAACAGTTAGCTCATGTCACTCCTAGCTTGAGCTCTGAGCATGTGCATAGGAGAGATTCTTTTGATGCTGTTAGTGGACAGGTTAGTTATGGTTTTTTGTATATATGTACATGTATGTATGTGCGTTACAATTTATATTTTAATTTTAATTTAACTCTAGTCGGATTTGATGTATGTGTCTAGAGATCTATATTTAACATTTAAATAAATTCTACTTTTGTAGGGGTCTATTAGACATCTAGACTCTCACCAGGACTCTCCCTCAGATGGTCGCTCTGTTCATGGCTGACATGATGCATGTTGATTTGTTGGACTTTATAGCTCATTTGTTTATCTTTTTATATATGCATGTACATTTTAGACTATCATATTATATATTCATTCATGTATGAAGTTTAGACTAGATTATACTTTATACAATTTGTGTTTGATCCTAGATTATATATATCATGTGCATGTATGGTTATATTATACTTTATATATGTATAGTTTGTGCATTTCATCCTGGATTATATATCGCATCATTTGTATTCAGATTACATATGATCATGCACACATGTTAGATTACTTAAACAATTTATATATATGATTGAATGCACATGTTCTCTAAAACTTTCAAATTTATATAGATTTGTGACTGAATTTACATGTACATGTAGATAGATTAAAAAAAGATTGATATGTTTATAATTTAAATTTTAAATTTTACTACATGTAACATGTATATAGTAGATATGAATTAATTTAAAATAATTTGTGAACAATATATATCCACTCCACTGTGCAAGCCATGAACAATATAAAAATCACACTTGTTCATATCAAATGAACAAACTCAAGTTAATGAACATATTCAATAATTTAAATTCTAGGTGTACTAAATAGTTCACACCATGTACTTCTAGGTACATACTCTTAATAGTTCACAACACATCACCTAGTGGTTCAAACCGCTCTTCAATTATTACACACATGTCCTAATTTAATATCAAATTTACACATACATTCTAATTTAAATATGCATTTTTAATTAAATTTACACATGTGCATTTTTAATTAAATAAAGACATGTCCTAATTTACTTTACATACATGCTTAAAATTATTTTAACAACTTACAAATTATATATGCACACATGCATTTAGAATTAGATACACTATACATCCTAATCAACTTCATACATCAGGCCTTAACACATTTTCAACTCATCCACATGTCCTGATTTACTTTACATATGTGCACGAAAGTATTATTTAACATACATGCAAATTAACTTCATACATGCTAATTTAATATAAATGAAAATTTCATATTTAACTAAACAATATATGGTCAACACAAGCCATATATATATATATATATATCAAATATTAATGTACGTTAGGAAATAGGAAATCATCACAAGCATTATAAACATTAATCATTAGCTCAATCACGAAAGCACAATTGCAATGATCTATCCTAAACAACACTCAATAGAGACATGAAATAAAAACATTCAAAACTAGAAATTAAGCAAACCAAAGGTATGATTTGAATTCTCCTTCATGCGGCTCCATTGTCCTTCTTTCTTCTCCAAATAGTTTTGTTGTAGATCTCACCTTCAAGTGCATAAACCTAATTGAGAAGCAAGATTGACATTGACACAAGAATACTCGAAGCGTGATTTGACAAAGTGATTAGAAATTCAATAGTGTGATTAGGGGATTCGATTGAAGAAATTCATCCAATTTATAGAGAAATTGGAGAAAAAGATCAAATTAGCATGATAGTGATTCGAATGGAAATTCAAATCAAGACTAGCAAAATTATGACATGTGTATGACAAATTGCTATGCAAGGATTTATGACAATTATGACAAATTTCTATGCAAAGATTTATGACAATTTATGACAAATTTCTATGCAAGGATTTATGACAATTTATGACAAATTTCTATGTCATTTCCATGAATTTAGGAGAGAAATAGGAGGAAATTGAAATTAAGAATTAGAAAAATTAAGAAATTAGAAAATGAGGAATTTAGGAAATTAGAAATTAGGTAAATTAATTAATAATTTATCATTTATTAATTAATTCACAAAGAGGAATAATTAGCCAATTAAATGAACATTTAATTGTGACAAAAAGACTTAGGATAAATAAATAATTTATAAATCCTAGAGGAAGAAATGACAAACCAGGTTAAATGATGAAATCACGAAACCCTAGAAGATGAATTAGGTCTTGATGAAAGATAATTGACTCGATCATGATTTTAAATTGATAAATGACCAATGTGATAAATGATTTGATTGAGAAAATGCACCAATTGATGAGGATCAATTTGTACAGTGACAAATTGATCCAAATTGACATAATTGAGAAGGACGACGATCGATGACAAATCGATCGCGAAATGACAAGATCGAACAAGAGGACAAGAATCGATGACAAAATAGATTGCAAAACGACAATATTGAAAATGACCACGATTGATGATAAATCGATCGCAAAATGACAAAATTGAACATGACAACGATCGATGACAAATCGATCGTTAAAATGACAAGATTGAAAATGATAAGGATTGATGATAAATCGATCGCCAGATGACAAGATTGATAAGAGGACAACGATCGATGACAAATCAATCGCAAGATTGCCAGGAGGAAAAAACCCTAATTAGGATTGATGATGTCCAAAATGAGGACAAATAAGCACGCACATTGATGCAATAGGATAAGATTGACCAAAATCATGACTAGAGATTGTTGTTGACAAGACCAAATTCGAGAGCGAGATAAATGAAGAATGTAGAAGAATGACTCGATGCTCGCAAATGATAAAAACCAAGTGCGTGACATAGGAGAAATGTTAATGAAACACAAAACCTAAATTGAGGCAATGCGCAAATGTTAAAGTATGACTCCACAAGCGTTGACCATTTTTAGGTGTCTACATTTTGCCCCTCTTTGAGACAATGCGATTTTAAGCGTTGTTTCAAAGAACAATAATGAAAATGCCCTGGACAATGACAATGACATATGCATGCCCCCTCAAGGAATTGGCCGGAAACATGCATAAAAGAGGCCAATTGATCGATAAAAATGATAGGATCGAATGGACTAACAATCGGATACCAGATGCATGAAGGACAAGCAATTGATGGTGCAAAAGACCGCGACCAACATAAGATGGAGAGGGTGCACGTCCATCTATGTACTGACAAAGATCTATAAATGAGACCAAGAAAGGGAAAATTGGCTCATTTGCACTAGCCAAAGAGGAGAATTTGTTGCTCTGGAAAAGGACACTTGCAGGAGGCATTGCAAGATATACCCATAGAGCCGGAGACAGCTAGGACAGAAGAGATGGAGATGTGCAGGGCTACCACAGCGAGTCAGTAGGATCACATTGTGACTTTAGAGAGACAACAGGATCAGTTCAGAGCAGAGATAGCTAGACTCATAGCGGCTCGAGATACAACAATTGCTCAGGCACAACGAGAGGAACAGAGAGTCACTGAGTATATTGGGTCGATTCGGGATGCTAGTGCATGCGAGATGGCACAGATGCTGGTAGAGACCGGAGAGGAGATACGCCATTGGAGGACACTTTATGAGAGTGCAGTTCCACCAGAGCAGAGAGCACCTTCATATCGGGCACGATCGAGGACAGAGAGCAGGGCATGCTCTCGGAGGTCATTAAGCAGCATGGGGGTGAGTGGACCTATGAGACCACCACAGCTAGGACCAGGAGGGACATCATCCATGAGACATGGCAGGGATGAGGAGGACAGAGGGAGCACCTAGTGACAGAGGCACGTGCTCCTTATTACAGACAGACATTATGTAGGTTGACATTTTGTAGTCAGCTTGCGGACCATACTTAGGATAGATAGTCCAATTTTGTACTCCGATATTATTGTGATATATGATATGATATGCATCGATATGATGGGATGCAACGTGTTATGACTTTTGTTATTTTCTATGTATGGATGACTTATGCATTGTTTATGTACCATTATGGAACATGTATGGATGTATTTTTTATGTGTTTTTGATGCATTGATAATATGAAATGGATAAAATGCTTGATGTGATGTTTGATATAATGCAAATGTACTAACGAATGAATGCAGGATGCAACATATGTGTGCGGGGAAATCGGAGCACTAGACCGAACTGACTATCTGAACGAAAGAAATGTTAGTAAGAAGAAATTAGACAGAGGATAGTTAGAGACGAAGAAAAACTTGCTTTCAGTAATGCACTTTGTAGGTGAGAACCTTTATTTTTATGTAGCAAAATGGACGTGTAGCATCATGGCATTGAAGGCCAGAGCTAAAATGCAACCCTTTTTGCAAAAAGACAGACACATCACAGACAAACAACAAATCACAACAAAAAGAAACAGACCATGATCCATCCCGGTCACTCTAAATCACTCAGTGACATCATCGAGCAACATAGGAACATGACTGAAGCCAAAGATAAATCAATAAAAAGATAAGATGCACAAATTCCAACAAATCAAACAAACATCTTGATCTTCATTGTCAAAAGTTGAACGTGCTGATAGGACGATCATGCTGTCTAGTTTCAGGACATGTGGTACCCCGTCTAAGATAGGACACAGTCTGGTTTCGAGTATACCACACCCTATATAAGACCCATGATAATGTGCCAAGGATGAATGATTTCGAGGTTGATTGATATGACAATGTTGATCAGTTTGAATGTCTGATTTGATTGAAAAGTTCATCGGTTTAACGCATGATTTCATTAAAGCACAGTGTTTAATTGCGAGTTTGTTGGATGTATGCTCAATGATTTGTCTTATGCACAAAAAGGATCAGTTATTGCAAAATGCTTGTTTTTGGATTTTAATGTTTTGAAATGTTTTTGTGTTCATTTTTTTTTTTCAGGACTTTTTTTTAATTTTTTTTTGGTTTTTTTTTTCAGGACATTTTTCAATTTTTTTATGAGATTTTTTTAGGACATTTTTCAATTTTTATGATATTTTTTTAGGACATTTTTAAATTTTTATGAGATCTTGATCAATCATGACAAGGGAAAGACACCCAATGCGCATCTGAAAGACATACATAGACCGGGACCAAAACATATGTACAAGAAACCGGGGTATGCAAGACAATGATGTTGACCAATAACAGGCCTGGAATAGGACATTGGGTCAAGACAAAGATAGACGTGAGAAACCGGCCGAGAAAAAGCATAGCTTAGAGGTCATGATAGATGACGGAGCAATGATCTCATTTTACACATGGCGCCTGTTTGCCAGGTTTTCACTAGAGGGTGAATCATTTTTCTTTTCTCTTTTTGCTCTTTTTTTATTTTTTTGTATTTTTTCTCTTTTTCCATTTTTTTGTATTTTTTCTCTTTTTGATTTTTTTGTATTTTTTCTCTTTTTGATTTTTTTGTATTTTTTCAGGATCATATTTGAAGAAGTACTGATAGAAAATTATACCCAGTATTTGCAAAGATGCATGCTGTTTATAGGATCGGACAAAGGTTCACCTTCTGGGGTAGCAAGCTGATATGCCCCCGAGCCATAGGCTGCAGTTACTGTGAAAGGACCAACCTAATTAGGTTCAAATTTACCTTTGATGATGTCAGTAGACTGTGCATTCTTAGGGTTTGCCTTTAAAACTAGGTCTCCCACTTTGAAGTGTCGCCCTTTGACCTTCTTATTATAAGAGCGATGGAGACGGTTTTGATATGCTTGCAAATGTGTCAGAGCTGTCTGACATTTCTCATCTAACATCTCAAGTTGATGCAGCCGAGAGACTCTGTGTGTCTCATCATCAATCAGATGTTGCAAGGAAACACGCAAGGAAGGAATCTCCACCTCCAAAGGTAAAATAGCTTCCGCACCATACACCAAGGAATAAGGTGTGGCGCCAGTGGGTGTGCGGATAGAAGTGCGATAGGCCCATAGTGCTGGATTCAACTGTACATGCTAATCTCGACTAGCATCATTGACAACCTTCTTTAGGATCTTGAAAATGGTTTTATTTGATGCTTCGGCTTGACCATTCCCCTGTGGATAGTAGGGACTGGAGAAACGGTGTTGGATATGAAAATTTTTGCAGAGTTCTTTAACATCTTTATTCTTGAAAGGATGACCATTATCTGTGACTATGGCAAGGGGAACCCCATACCGGCATATGATATAATTCAGCAAGAATTTTGAAATTTGGACACCCGTGATATAGGTCATGGGGATAGCCTCGATCCATTTTGTAAAATAATCTGTGGCTGTAATGATGAACTTGTGTCCATTTGCAGATGTCGGGTGAATCTTGCCAATAAGATCCAATCCCCATTGAGAAAAGGGCCACAGAGATATGACAGAATGAAGCTCTTGGGCTGGTGCATGAATGTAGTTTCCATGAATCTGGCATTTGTAGCACTTCTTAACAAAATCATGAACATCTTTTTCCAGAGTGGGCCAATAATACCCAGCACGAATCAAATTTTTGGCTAAGCTTAGACCATTGAAATGGCCCCCACATATACCATCGTGAACCTCATGTAAAGCCATTTGTGCTTCGTGAGAATCTAAACACCTGAGGAGGGTATGGTCAAAGGAACGACAGTAAAGGGTGTCGGCGATGATGACATATTTGGCTGTCTGTCGGATAAAGGCTCGGCGTTGGTGAGCGAAAAGGTTGGGTGGTAAGGTTTGGGATTTTAAATAGTGATAGATGTCATTGTACCATGGGGAGCTGGGACCAACAAGAACGCACATCACATCCACCGTCGGAATGTCAAAAGAGGGAACCAGTAATTGTTCGACTAAAAATTCACATTTGTCCATATTGTTTGGCATATTCAACATGGAAGCAATCATAGCCATCGCATCTGCCGACTTGTTTTGCAATCTTGGAACTTGACTGAAATGGATAGCCATGAATTTGGTCTTGAAGAAATCTACCATGTGCTTATAGGGAATAAGCTTTTCATCTTTTGTTTCGTAGTCATCATTCACTTGACGGATGACTAATTGAGAATCTCCATAGACCTGCAAATGCGTGATGTTCCAGTGGACTGCTACTCGGAGTCCTGTAACCAGTGCTTCATACTCTGCAATGTTATTGGTACAGTGGAAAGTTATTTTGTAGGAATTTGGAATAGCATCACCTTGAGGGGTGACAAACAAGATGCCGGCTCCGGACCCGAACTTGGTATGGGACCCATCAAAGTATAACTTCCATTCATTAGAGGATGTGAAAGCAAATACCGATTCATCTAGAAAATCGGTCAACATGGGATGATCATCAGAAATAGGAGCCTCTGCAAGTTGATCTGCTATGACTTGTCCTTTTCTCGCCTTTTGCTCCATATACTCAATGTCAAATTCACTGAGAATCATGACCCATTTTGCTAGGCGACCTGTCAAAGCTGCTCGACTAAGCAAATATTTTAAGGGATCAATTTTTGCAACCAACAATGTTTGGTGGCTCAGCATATAATGTCAGATTTTCTGCGTTGCAAATACCATTGCTAAGCATGCCCTTTCAATAGTTGAATAATTTAGCTCATAGCCTACCAGTGTCCGGCTGAAATAGTAAATGGCTCGCTCTTTGTCATTCTCATCTTGTTGGGCCAAGAGAACTCCTAATGCCATTTCAGTTGCAGAAATATACAATAAAAATGGCTTTCCTTCTATTGGAGGCATTAGAATAGGCGGTGACAGCAAATATTCTTTGAGAGCTTGAAGGCTGATTGACATTGCTCAGTCCATTTGAAAGCGACACCTTTATGAAATAGATGCTGGAATGGATGACATTTGTCGGCCAACTGAGCTATGAAGTGACGAATTGACTGGAGCTTTCCTTGCAGACTTCTTAATTGCCGAAGGTTTGAAGGTGGAGGCATATCCATTATTGCTTTGACTTTGGCAGGGTCAACCTCAATGCCTCGGTGAGAAACAATGTATCCTAGTAATTTGCCAGCTGTGACACCAAAGACACACTTCTTTGGATTGAGCCTGAGTTTGTAGGTCTCCATTCGGTCAAAGATCGGGCCTAGGATGGCTAGATGACTATCTCTGGTGACAGATTTGCATAACAAGTCATCAACATAGTCCTCCATCAAAGTGTGCATGAAATCATGAAAAATTGTCGTCATTGCTCTTTGATATGTTGCGCCTGCATTTTTAAGAACGAAGGGCATCACATTCCAACAGTAGGTACCCCAAGCATAGGTGAATGCTGTCTTATGCTGATCTTCAGGAGCAATGTGAATTTGGTTATAGCTGGAGAAACCATCCATCAATGAGAGCATCTCATATCCGGCAGTCATGTCCACTATGATGTCTATGTTTGGCAATGGGAAATCATCCTTAGGGCATGATTTATTAAGATCCCTAAAATCTGTGCAGATTCTGATGCCCCCAGTTACTTTGCTAACTGGTACTAAATTTGAAATCCAGTCTGCATAATCTATGGGTCTGATGAAGCCCACATCTAGTAATTTTTTAGTTCCACCTTGACCAAAAGAGCCACCTGAGGATGCATCTTTCTAAGTTTCTGTTTGACAGGCTTGGCATCAGCTTTTAGTGGCAAATGATGAAGAACCAATTCTGGATCGAGGCCAGGCATATCTGCATAGGACCATGCAAAGTTGATCTTCTTCTCAAGAAAGAAATTGACAAAATCTATTTTTTCCTGTTGTGATAGGGAAGCAGCAAAATGAATGACCTTAGGGTTGTCAGGTGTACCCAAATTGATTTCCTCGGTCATTTCCACTAGCAATGTTGATTTGTCCTGACTTGATAGGGGTATGTCCACTCTTCCACCTTTGGGCACCTCAGAGAGGTTTTCACCCGCAGGTACATCTTTTATTTTGACTTTTGTATGATCAAAGAGTGCCTTACGGTTTTCACTCAAAGATCTATTCTTTTGTTTTTTTACTATTTCTTTTCTTTTTTCATTTTTATGACTAGAAGAGGGAGTTGACTCCCCAAAATATGCCGTGGAATCCAGGTCAATAGCAAATCCTGCCTTGTGATCACCTTGTGGTATGCCTTCCCGTAGTCCAAGGAATTTCGCAATTGCTTCGTCATTTTGAAAATAGTCCAATGTGAGCGGTTCTTGTTGGTCAAGTTGGATAAGCTGGGGGTAGATGAGGGGCATGTCATCATCATTTGAAGGAGAGAGAGGGTTGATATGGTAAAGATATGAACATCTGTGGTGTCACTATCCGAACTGCTTGTATCGGATTCGGAGCTTAGATCCCAAAATGTCTCTATCCAAGCACGAGGACATGTTTTAGGAAGCAGAGTTATTTCATGTTTGTCTTCCATAGGCAAATTATCAGGGTCAATGAAAATATTGTCGAGGGCATAGGAGCTAGAAGAAAAAGAACTCCACTCCCATTCATTGGAATCAGTTTCAGGTTGGGTATCCTCAGGTGTTATTTCATTGTCAGAATCACGCCCTTTTCAACACGTGGGCACTTTGGTAGATGTGGATCCAATTCGCAACGGTACAAAACCTAACCCTAAAGTTGGAGGTCACCTCTTGGGTATGACAGGTTCTAGCCTTCCATTGTTGTTCAGGCCTAAGCCACTGCAACCATCATATCCTTTCTTTTGCAGCATAGTAAATCCTTTGCCATATCGTTCCACTGGCAATCTGACAGGTGGGATCTCAGTTGGATCTTTATAAAGCCAATCTATGACATCATCATCTACAGTTTCTTTGTCAAGTTCACCCCATCTTGTAAATGTAGTGGGAGGCTGATATTGAATAATGACCTTAGGTTCCTTTTGCAATAAATGCGGTTTGCCATATGATTTTGGAGATATTGGCAAATTCCCGATGAGGAATGTCTGATCCATTGAATATTCTCCACATCCTTGGTCTTGTATCTTCAATTTTCCTTTGACAACATCTAACAATTGATTAGGATCCACATAGCTATGTAATTTGGCCTCTCTATTGACTGGGACTTACTGCTGAGGGGTATCCTTTAGAGTAGCACAAAATTGAAATGGATTAGGATCCCCTGGAATTGTTATCTCAGTTCCATTGTAAGGATATTTTAAACATTGATGATAGGTGGATGGAACTGCTTTCATTGCATGGATCCATGGACGGCCAAGGATCATATTATAAGGGAGATCAAGGTCGAGGACTTGCAGGAAAGTGTTTTTTGTCACTGTACCAACTCTGATAGGAAATGTAATTATCCCTTTGGATGGGCGCTCAACATCATCATATGCTTTGATTGTTATTCTTTTAGAAGCATCAATGTCATTTTCTGTATATCCAAGGCCAATAACCACTCTCAAAGTACAAATATTAAGACCTGCTCCACCATCTATCAAGACTCGTCGGATTTTGCAGTTATGAACAAAGACTTCAAGGTGTAAAGGATCATTGTGAGGGAGCTTATCAGGTGAGATATCATTGTCAGAAAATGCAACATTTTGGGAAACAGCTAAATGTCCAATCCGGGCTTGAAATTGGTCAACATCAATATCTGTCGGGACAGTGGACTCAATTAAAGCTTTATCTAGGCTACACAATGCATGGGAGACATTTTCAGTAACTCAAGGATTGATATTTGTGCAGGTGTCTTTCCTAGGTGATCCAAAAGATTATATTGACTTGCAGGAGTTGGCTTGGGAGGAGCTACAGGAGCTCCTTTCAGGACTATTTTGGATTGACGAGTGGTGACTGCGCAAGAAGGATCTTGTCTATTTATTCTCGGGGTAGAAACATACTCATTTGATGCATGAAAACAATTAATGACATTGTTATAACCAGTATTTGCATAATTGGCCATTTGGGCAGAGTTGGAAGAAGACGCTTTACCCTTGTCATGATCAAGCAAAGGAGTTTTGAAAATAGTATGATCAGTGTTAGAGGTCAGATGGGGTGGATCTACCTCAATTACTCCTTGCTCTAATAAATCTTGAATTATATGTTTCAATTGGAAACATGATGCAATTTTATGTCCTTTGGACCGATGATACTCATAGTACGCATTATCATTCCACCAATGCGGTTTTACCACTGGTTCTGCCTTGATTTCTAGTAGCTTAATAAATTTTTCTTGTATCAATTGTCTCATTACTGATTCAATAGGCTCTCCCAATGGCATAAATTGTCGAGGAGGCCCATCCCGCGATCGGAAGGGTTTGTGCTGCTGGTTTTGTTGTTGGCCTTGTTGTTGATTATACTGTTGAGTATGTTGTTGTTGAGCATGTTGTTGGTATTGCGGCTGTTGAGTAACATTTCTCATTGGCGCTTGATTTTGTTCCATAGTTGACATATTAGGAACACTCAATTTCTTGATCGTGAATGGGGGTTGATTTGCATTCACCGCTCTTGCATCAACAACTCCATCATTAGTGACATTCTTGTTCTTATACCAAAATCTATTTCTATCCCCTGAATAATTGGTGTTGTCATTGTCTTTATTGAGCTTGATAATTCCTTTAGCTACCAGAGCTGTTTCAATGCTCATTCCCTTCTTAATGAGTTTCTCTATAGTACTGAGACTTTTCAATTTTAGCTCATACATCATTTCTGGGACCGAATTCTGGATAAACAGATTCACTTGTTGTTCTTCGGGTATATCAAGAGAAGAACGACTATACAAGCTTCGCCATCATTGGAAGAAAGTCACTAATGATTCACCTTGCTTTTGCTTGGTGTTGCATAAATCTGACATGGTCACATCACTGTCGATGTTGAACGCAAAATCAGATAAAAACTTTTGAGCCAATTCAGACCAAGTTTTTATATTTCCTGGCAGATGTGAATACCAATCCATGGCTTGTCTCGTGAGACTTCGTGCAAATAAGCGCATTAAATACGTCTCTTCATATCTTACCTCAGTACATGCCACGAAAAATTCTTGAATGTGATCTTTTGGATTGCCATTCCCTTTATATTTCTCAAAATTAGGTGCCTCAAAATGCTTAGGGAATGGAGGCATGTGTACACTCTTGTCAAATGGATTAGGACATAAATCTTGATCTGTATACAACTTCTTTGTTCCTTTAGTTTCTAATGCGTCAACTTTTCGTTGCAACTTCTCAAGTTGTTGCGCAATTGTATCAGAATTGAGAGGTCCATCATTAATCCTGGTTGGTATCCTTTGTCGATACATCGCATTTCCGATCGCTTGTTGATACTCTGAAATGGCCATTTTTGGTGTCTCTGGCATATAAAGTTCTTGGTACATCACTTGTTGTTGCGGTTGTGCTATGCCTTGATATCGACCTTGTTGTTGTGCTTCTTGGAGCCTAGGTTGATATTTCAATTGAGTAGGTTGTTGATATTGCACAGGCGCCAATTGCGGTTGTGAAGTAGGATAGCTTGCTTGCCTTGGCACATATTGTGGCACATGTTGGTGTTGAGGCTGACGGATCGGAATTTGTTGATTTTGTGCCAATTGTTGTCGTGGTGTATATCCCATCATTTGTAAAAAACTTTGTTTAGATGGTTTTCGTTGCTTCTCCTTAGGATGGGGTATAGTACTTGCATTAACTTGCTGTGTTGTTTGTCCAATCCATTGTGATGGTTGCAAGTTCGCATTAACTTGTAATGGTGCCGAAGGTGCTGCAATTTGTTGTCGAATGCGAAATTGTTGTTGTTGCACATTACTTGTTTGCACATTAGATTGCACCCTTTGTATATTACTCAATTGGTTCAACAATTGTTGTTGGTGCAAACCACTATCTGTAGCTCTTTGTGTCACCATTATTGAAGGATTTGTCGCAATAGTGTTCGGCAAAGATATTGAACTTAACGGGACATAAGAACTTTGTTGCATCGTGGAATTATTTTGGACATTGGTGACATTAGGCATTCCAGTTGTGAAGCTTTCCTGCATCTTAGATTTTGATCCCACTTTATGCATGTAAGGAACCACTTCTTGTTGAGGGATAGCTGTCAATATTTGGGTGTTCTTCATTTGATCTTGTGTTATAGGTGTTGTGTTGAATAGTGGATTATTTATTGTCTCAAATGGTGACTTTTGAGGAATAGTCACTGTCAATGCCTTTGAAGCACGTTTGCTCATCAAGGTAGGTTGAGTTGCTTGTTGTGCATTTTCTTCATTTGGATGCGGGGAAAAACTTAACAACTCACCACCTTGTTGTTCTTGCACATTGATTTGGTCACTTGAAGATGTCACATTACTCGTCATGTTAAGATACTTTTGTGGAAACATCTTAAAGACTTTGTTCAAGAACTTATCCATCTTTTTTGTTATCTTTGGATCTTGAAGGAACATGTCAACATCATTAGAAGTATCAAAATCGGATGAAGAATCTGGTTGGACATTTGGACTCATTTCTTGTTGAAAGCCTTGATCTTAACCAAATCCTTGTGAGAGGGTTTGTTCTTCATATAATGTTTGAGTTTGAATGTCATGTTGCAGGTTTGGTTGATTCAAATTGAAAGGCGTACTTCCTCTTGGAATTGGTGGAACACTCCCATGTCCTGGTTTCATAGGTACAAACACTAGTTCATATAATGGAGGTGGTCCAAGTTGAACCGTTCCATATGGTGGTAGAGATGTGTTTGATGAACCTTCAATTTGTACTGTTTGACTAGTTTGAAACTGCGAATTTGCTGTGTTGTCCATGGGTTGATACGTTGGTTCGCCCATCTTTTTAGATTTTGATCTTGTCTCAACAGGCATGTCACTTGTGCAAATGCAATGTTTTTGGAATTTTCAAAGACAATGTATGATATGCAACTAAGTGCAAACTTGAATAGATGAAAATGCAATCTATGTTTTTGGTTGTTTTTGAAGATTTTGACAAACTTTTTGAATGCAAATCTAAGAGAGGGACCCTTAGGAAATTGGAATGATATCTAGACCTCAAAGGACAAAAGGACCAAGTGACAAAAGGACAAAATGACATAGTCTCCCCTATATGCTTGGATACTAAGCTAGGTTTGACCAAATGACATGGATGACAAAAGGACAAAAGGTTTGATAAGGTCTAGATCTCTTAACAATGACTTAGGGTTTATCAAAGATTTGGATTACTCAAGTATGACAAAACCTAGTTTTGGCACTATATGCAAATGACCCTAATATGATATGATAATGACCTAAGCTTAATGAAGAGACCTAGGGTAAGCAATGTATGACAATGATATGACTTTAATGCAAGAGGACATATGCAAATGGATGACCCTTAATGATATGCAAAGGAGTATGACTTAGGTGAAACCTAACCTTGGTACTTGACAATGAACTTTGCAAAATGCAACCTAGGATGAACCTAAATGTAAGTGACATGCTTCTTGAGACAAGATTTTGAACAATATTTGACAACCATGTTTGAAGATGAGTTTTTGAATCTTGTTGAACCTTTGTTGGATGAATGTCTCTTGTGTTTAATCTTATGTTGGATCAATTTGTTTTGCTTTTGAAATGAGATGCAATTCAACTTTTGACAAGCAAAGAATACAAGATATTGCAACTTAGACTCAAGACAATCATGCTCATTTCCACATTTCTTATGGTAGGCAAGGACATTAGGTACTTGAGAGGTAGACTCATTATGGGATTCAAGGAGAATACATAGATGCTTGACCCCACGGGCTCCCCTCCATGGCACTCACTTCTCAGGGCAGCCAAGCATCAGTCTCCATGGAAATCTCCCCATGGCGAATTTAGTATCTCTTCCAAGTATCCGAATTTGTCCTTCTCAAGCAACTAGAAGGGGTTTTGCCTCTAAAAACAAGGTGTGTAGTAAGGATTTCTGTTAAGCATTACTCCTTGATGTCACACAAGCGTGATTGAGACATTAAGCCCATCAAGATACCAAACAAATGTAGTCGTGCAAGCATGATTTAGACCAAGAGGCCCTACTTAGATGTTGATATGAGAAAGAGTTCAAGGGTCATCACTTCCCAAGTAACTGTAATTCCCACGTAACACTTCCTTCAAAGCTTTCGCTCATCGGGTATTTTTTTATAGTGAGTTAGAATGCCAAGGTATTCTAGCCATACTCACTTTGGGTCGTTCCCTTCTCACAATTATCACTTGCTTGCAAAAGCAAAGTGGTTGGGAAGGCAGGCCCTCTAAAGGAGACACACAATCAAAGACACGAGCATGGTATCGAAGATCTGGATTTCTGATCACCCTAAGAAGGATGAGAGCATACTCTCCTACTCCAATGTCACACCCAATAATCAAAGCAAAAACATGTTCATTCCAACCTATTTAAAAATCACTAGGTGCCTAAAACATTAATGACAAACACCAAGTTTTGTTGTTTCTCCAAGGCAACCTGCAAAACCCAAGTTAGAAGTTTGATTTGTTGTCTTTGACTATCGATTCTGCATAAAGCATGTTAGTAGTTTGATTTGTTGTCTTTGCCATGCGTATGCCAAGATTCTGCACAGATAATTAGTACCAAAACCGAAAACATAGAAAACAGAATGCAAAAACTAAACAAATTTCAAGTAAAATACTGCATTTTTACCTCTGTTCTGCACTTTACACAGGTGCATAAGTCATGACACAGGCACAGAAGTCATGACATAGGCACAAAATTTCTTCAACACAGGCACAGAATGCTCAACACAGGCGCAGGTTGCTTCAGACAGGCGCATAAGTCTCCAGAAAACCCTGCACGACCCTATTTTTGGGTTTTTTGGCCTGCAAATCAACTCAAAAGCACTCAAAGACACAATAAAGGGATTAGATGGTTAGTGTTCATGTCGGGTTCACCAATTAATGTACATTAGGAAATAGGAAATCATCACAAGCATTATAAACATTAATCATTAGCTCAATCACGAAAGCACAATTGCAATGATCTATCCTAAACAACACTCAATAGAGACATGAAATAAAAACATTCAAAACTAGAAATTAAGCAAACCAAAGGTATGATTTGAATGCTCCTTCATGCGGCTCCATTGTCCTTCTTTCTTCTCCAAATAGTTTTGTTGTAGATCTCACCTTCAAGTGCATAAACCTAATTGAGAAAGCAAGATTGACATTGACACAAGAATACTCAAAGCGTGATTTGACAAAGTGATTAGAAATTCAATAGTCTGATTAGGGGATTCGATTGAAGAAATTCATCCAATTTATAGAGAAATTGGAGAAAAAGATCAAATTAGCATGATAGTGATTCGAATGGAAATTCAAATCAAGAATAGCAAAATTATGACATGTGTATGACAAATTGCTATGCAAGGATTTATGACAATTATGACAAATTTCTATGCAAAGATTTATGACAATTTATGACAAATTTCTATGCAAGGATTTATGACAATTTATGACAAATTTCTATGTCATTTCCATGAATTTAGGAGAGAAATAGGAGGAAATTGAAATTAAGAATTAGAAAAATTAAGAAATTAGAAAATGAGGAATTTAGGAAATTAGAAATTAGGTAAATTAATTAATAATTTATCATTTATTAATTAATTCACAAAGAGGAATAATTAGCCAATTAAATGAACATTTAATTGTGACAAAAAGACTTAGGATAAATAAATAATTTATAAATCCTAGAGGAAGAAATGACAAACCAGGTTAAATGATGAAATCATGAAACCCTAGAAGATGAATTAGGTCTTGATGAAAGATAATTGACTCAATCATGATTTTAAATTGATAAATGACCAATGTGATAAATGATTTGATTGAGAAAATGCACCAATTGATGAGGATCAATTTGTACAGTGACAAATTGATCCAAATTGACATAATTGAGAAGGACGACGATCGATGACAAATCGATCGCGAAATGACAAGATCGAACAAGAGGACAAGAATCGATGACAAAATAGATTGCAAAACGACAATATTGAAAATGACCACGATTGATGACAAATCGATCGCAAAATGACAAAATTGAACATGACAACGATCGATGACAAATCGATCGTTAAAACGACAAGATTGAAAATGATAAGGATTGATGATAAATCGATCGCCAGATGACAAGATTGATAAGAGGACAACGATCGATGACAAATCGATCGCAAGATTGCTAGGAGGAAAAAACCCTAATTAGGATTGATGATGTCCAAAATGAGGACAAATAAGCACGCACATTGATGCAATAGGATAAGATTGACCAAAATCATGACTAGAGATTGTTGTTGACAAGACCAAATTCGAGAGCGAGATAAATGAAGAATGTAGAAGAATGACTCGATGCTCACAAATGATAAAAACCAAGTGCGTGACATAGGAGAAATGTTAATGAAACGCAAAAACCTAAAATGAGGCAATGCGCAAATGTTAAAGTATGACTCCGCAAGCGTTGACCATTTTTCGGTGTCTACAATTAAATTCAAACACTTTAATGTACATAAATAATAATTTATCCAAGTTTCAAAACAAGTTAAGTTCTAATTTATCAAGTATTAATTCAATTCATGGGTTGAACCACATGTACTTTGGTTTACTAAATATTTCATACCACATCAAGTGGTTCAGAATGCTCTTCAATAACACTTAATATTTTCTCATGATCTTCACTATCTAGTCTCCACTTTTGGGACTGCCTGGGATGTGGAACTGTTTGAAGAATTAGACCAACAACAATGACCAAGTGGCTATACTAATATACCTTGTTGTCAATTTGGTATTCAGTAAAATGAATCCCATGTTGAACAATTTTAACTTGTTTGAAATATGTCCCTTACACTACAACTGAGCCTGCATGTACATGTATATAAGAAATGAGAAATTAAAAATTTGCACGTAAGCGATCTGTGTACATATAAAAATGAAAACATGTGCAGATGTGTGCATCTTTAAAATAATTTAAACGTAGGTTGAATCAGTTCAAACTTGTGGGAAAGGACATTTCATCGCTCATTTCAGATTTTGTTAACTTCTTTCTCTCTTTTGTGCAACACAATAAATAATAACTAACACCTTCTATATTTCCATCTTCTGCTATGACTGCAAAAATATCTCTCGCAATTTGAAACAAGTTAAATGAATTTAAAACATCATGTACTCGATTTAAAACTTATATATAATTTATTTACATGTACGCAACATTTTTTAAGGAAATAAATATATATATATATATATAATTTAAATATATGTATATATATATATATATAATTTAAATATATGTATACATCATATACCTTTTTTAATCAATCCTGAAATATGATCATAATCACCAAAAATCAAAGGAATGTCTTCAAAGATTTCATCCTCATTTGAATCCTCATATGTGTCAGAAACATCTAGTGGCACCAATTTCCATTCACTAACATATCCAAGCTCTTGGTTCTTGCAATCAACATAGTTTTTTAAAATGCAATCAGAACAAAAACATGAATAATCCCTAGTGTATAATGTCCATGGGCGATTATCTGTACTCATGACACAATGCAAAGATCTTGTCCTCTCCACGCTCTTGCATCCATGCATTGATCTTCTATCCACATCTGCAAAATGTACATGTGTACACAAACATACATGTAGATCAAGTTGTTAAATTAAAACATTTGAGCTAGGAACATTTTAAAAAAAATTATTATTTTTAAATAAAACTAAAAGAGAACATGTAGTGGTTATCTCCCAAAATACTCTATATGGAATGGGTCTGTATGTTCTCAATGATGATTCACCAGGATAATTAGGTTGCTCAAAGTGTTTTTTACACCATTAAACAACATCATGTGCATCACCTATACAATCTCCTATGTAATTTATTTGTTTCTTTCTTAGAGCACGTTTGATACAAGCTCCTGCACCATCATGTTCACCCTTTCCATTACCACTCTAAAAAAAAATCCAAACATGTGGTATTTTGTCATTTCGATGATATATACATAGTGCATAAAATGGCCTCAAAGATTTGAATTGTGTCGCATATCCATTAGACCAAACAAAATATTTAACTATTGTTATGCCTCTCTTTCAAATATTCAAAAAACTTCTTAAAGCAATGTTGTACAAAAATTGTGTCATGCTCCTTATCATCACTGATATAGAAGTGGTACTCTTTCTTAATGACACAATTTTCAAATATCCTATCAACACCATCCAAATCCATCTGTGCATGTCAATAACACACATGCACCAAAATAGTGTTTTGCTTTGAAATGTAATACTCTAGTTGAATCTCTTTTTGACGTGCAAAAGAGTAATTTTCTGCGAAGTCCACTATGGATAGAATAGTTCCAAGTGGGAAAGTGTCTCTTAATATTTTTAAATTGTTCTTCTTTCCACTTGGAAAAAAAACCATGGTATATGTATGGTTTTATCAACTTACAAAAATTTTCCATAAATGTTCCAATAGGTATTTCCTCTTCTACATAATCTAACCTTGTAGATTCCTTTCCAAATTTTGTTTCAAATTTTTTGTACTTGTAACTCTTGCAATTTACCATCTTCCTCATGTCAGTATCTTCATCTCTCAAAGGCAATTTAGCCAAGTCCCCTCATGTTCCACAAATTCCTCTTATGCAATTTATTTGACCAGTTGCATTATCATCTGATTTATCACATAAGATGGATGCTATGAATTAACTTGTTTGTTTAGGAGGAGATTTTTCATAACCATCTCTATCTTCTCTAATCTTTTGAAACATCTGATAGTACATATCAAATTCAATGTGATATTGACAATAAGAAGTTTCGAAGACTTTGTTTACCTTCACATAATATGGCCTTAACCATTCAAACATGGTTTGTCCAATCTTTATATGAGGGCTTGTTTATGTAAACAACACATACAATTCATGTTTTGTTGTGTCTATCCAATGTTTTACATGGAGATCATAACGATCTGGGCCAATCCTTTGCTTGATAACATCTCTAATGTTTGATGAAGGATGAGTATTATCATTCCAAAAATTTGTCACGAAGTTCCTAACAACATCTCAATTCTATTAGAACAAGGAGCTCTACACATAATTTTCCAATTCCCTTCTGAGGTAGTATCATCCAAACTCTTTCTCCTTTTAACATATTTTGATATTTTCCTTCTACTAAAACCAAACTCAGATGACAGTGAAGATATTTGCCTTTTTTGAGGCAATCTTTCATTTACTAAAGATGTCAACATCACTCTTCTTGAAATGGTCTTATCTACTATTCGAGATTTTTTACCAATGTTCAACAAACCTTTTTTAACAATATCAACAATAGATTTTTGTAGCTGAGAATATTTCCTCTTTTGACTTGTTGTATCTATACCCAACAATTTCAATGGATCTATTAAGTCTTTACGAGTAAGTACAATTGATAACAATTGAGCTTTCTCTAGTGTAGTATCAAGATTGTAGAAATGAGACATTATTTCTTTTGCACTTTTATTCATTGACCTCCTTTTAGTATGTCTAGGTTCTTCACTGAGACATTTCAACTCATCCACATCCATTTCAAGTAAATGATCTAAATTTTTATAAGAAATATTTCTCTTCACCTATTTAGCTAGATCCACAATATGCTTATCCATACCAGTGGTAGGAGGTAAGGAGTCTTACCCCTCTCCTTCAACCTCCATTGATTCAACTTGGGCAATCTCCTCCCTATGTTCATCAACTATATTGTTTTCTTCAATAGGTTCATTTGCCTCAACTCTCGCTTCAAAATTCACTTCTTCTCGAGCCCGTTCTGCACATAATTTAAGATGATAGAGAATATTTTTAATGCAACAAAATTCCAAGTTTTATTTGAAACCAAATTTTCAAGACATTTAGTAAGACTTGTTGATGACTATTTTTGACACACTCGCCAACAGTCAGGTAGCCAATGTAAACACTCACCACCTCTCCTGAAAAGAAATGAATTTGGGAAAACTCGCTACCCCAAGGTCTCTATAATCAGGTCACAACAGTGATGGGAAACCCAATGGTTGATGTGGTTGTACATGTTAAGGGGCCCGCTGGTTGAAACTAAATCTTGCTGATCATGAATGGCTGAACTTCCTTTTTTTGTATTTTATGATTTAAGATTCTTTGGAAAATAAACTACGAAGAGTAAAAGGGAACAAGAAAATAACAATAAAACCAATACAATAACAACTTAATGAACTACTCAGTTAGATCCCCGCAATCCAATAAATCATCAAATATTATTCAAGTTAGCATTCAACAACGAACCTCCAGTAAACCTACAAAATCATCAATTTCACATACCTATGGAAATAAAATCATCAACAATATGGCCTATCATAGTAATTCTCATACACCACTGACATGCGCATTATGATTCATAAAGTGATAAACAAAAAGATCAAACCATGTTGCCAACTCCAAATAATAGACATTACTAGATTACACAGAACAATTTAGTAGAATATAGATGTAGATCAGGCAATCTAAAAGCTACTTCTTATATTAATCTCAATGAATGCGTAACAAAATAACTCAACTTCTTAACAATCTGCAAAATACTGTAAAAATATCTAAGTGGGCCACAAATCATCAATTTGGGGACTCTTACAAATGAATCCAAATTCTCAATTTATAGAAGTTTTTTGCCCTATTATCTAGGAAATAAATCTAACCTAAATTAAGAACTGAAACTAGGAGTCACAGTTAACTTGCAAGTTTCTGCCTTGATACTCCAATTAACTACTATGAAATGGGGGCTGCATAAGCACTACGAAGACCATGCTGGATGAGCCATGTTTTCATAGTCATGCAAAATTTTGCTCAAAATTGGAACCTGAGTTGGAGCTACAACTGAAAATACAAAATTGGGGGTCATGCAAAAACCCTGCTATCTTTAGCAATTGTATGTTCATCCTTCACTTTTTAATAAAAGATCTATAATTATCCATTATGCATGTGACTTCTTGGACAGGAGGATCAACTATGTGTTTAATTCTAAATTTATACTTCTTCAAAACTCCATCTGCATGGTTCTTTCCTTTCTCTAACTCCCCTATTGTCGCCGCCACCTCTTGACATTGAGTGATCAAGTATGTATACCTATCCATGAGGGCAACATCAAACTGGGCCGAAGGTCCTAAATGTTGAGCCTCGTATGCATCCCACTTATTCAAAACTTGTTGTTGCTCCATTATTCCAGTACTAGTTAATCCTAAACCGAAGGCTCCAAGCATATGTTTTACAAAATTCTCATATTTCAAAATTTCTCTAAGGAGAGGAACCCAAATCTATGCCATATCCTTCATATAATGTTGAAACATCTCAATATTTAGCTCCAAAATGTACACATAAGACTGCAAGTTTTCACAACTGTCCCCTCCTAAGAGGTCCTCCTTCATTATTGTCTCTTCCCCTAACCGCAATACTTTATTCAAAATTTAGAACTGTTTATTAAAAATGCTTATCTTTCATTCCCATTGCATGGAACAAGATGCTAAAGCTTCACCTACTTGTACTACTTCATGGTATGTCCTTGTAGTATCCTATAGAAATAATCTAATCCTAGCTGCATTTACTTGGGTCCATGATTTAGCTGCAGTGGCCACCTGTCTCACCTCCACTAGTGCCTTCAGTCTCCCTCTGGTAGTGATGAGGTTGAAGGTAGGTCGTCAGCCCTACAAGAGTCTAGAGGTTTTCTCATTTCAAACAACAGCTACTTGTATTGCCCTAGTTGCGCTTTGAGCTCCATGTTTGAAGTATGTTTTTTTTCTACATGCCCCCTGACAACACTTGTGGCTAGCTCAAAAGTATCTAGCTCCCTCCACTTTGTTTGCTTATGTGAGGCCTCACCTCGACTCAGTCTGACATTCAGTGGATTTTATATTTTAGACTATTATGGATACTTTATTTTGATGCATTTTGAGACTTAGAATTTATATGATTTCAGGACTTGGATAACATTGCTATGATTTGATGATTTACTTACATGCTTTATGAGATAGAACACTACATAATTGTTAGATAGGATGATATTGCAATGTTAGATGTCATTAATGAATTTGCAGGACTTTACTCTGAATATAGAACCATGATGTATGTTTAGTTTATGTGAATTGGGATGAAATTGCTTATGTGAATTTGCTTGATAAAAGATGTATTCAATCTGTGCAGATGTAAATTGTATGCAAGTGATGATGTGCATTGTTATAGTATTGAATTATATTATATTTGGATATTTGGAAGTACTAATGTGTAAATTGAGATGCGCAGGAAATTTACCATGTGACCATGGGAAAATTATGGAGAATCAAACCTAGACTTATGTATGTTCGTAAAGCCAGGGTTTGTCCATTTGGAGAGACAACACCCCGTTTGTGTTGTATTTTATTCGTAACTGTATATGCTGCATGAGTGTTAAAGTGTTAATTAAATTTTAATGTGTAAAAACCTCAAGAGACAATTTCATGTTTTATTTTTGTAAAAGTGTTTTAATTGTGTCACTTGACACGTGTGTATTTAAATTTAATTATTTTGTCTCTTGGAGGGAAAGTGTTTAATTATAGTTTCTTAAATAAATTAATGTGTTGTCATAAATACTTTGGGAATATAATATTTGGAGTGGTCAACTTATGTTTGACCCGAAAATAAACTTCAGAGGGGTTTAAAATGGATTAAATGAACACCTAGGGGTAGTTTAATAGGGTTTCCTAATGCCCATAAGGTATACCTAGGGGTTAGGGGTAATTTTAGGCAAGTTTCTACTTTTTAATGACCTTTTTAATGCTTTAAAAATTGGTTTTTTTGAGTTGAGCGAAAATTGAAATTTAAGTGAAATCAAATCAAGATTTTTCCTTTTGGGAAGGAGAGTCTTTTTGCTTTTTTTTGCTTTCTTTCTTCTTTTTGTTTTTTTTAGAATCCTGTGAGAACTCAGTGAGAGAGCTTCTTAAGGAAGATTTTTGGGAATAGCAGGGTAATCACCCACTCTCCATTTTTGGAGACAGAAGAAAATTTAGAAGAAAAATAATGTTATGGAATAGAGAAATTGAATAAGGGTAGAAGGCAAAAGATTTGTGGATTGGGCAGCTCTTCATCAGATATCAAAATAACCTTTGGGCAGATTAAGGTTGGTTTCAATTTTTACTTTTAATGTCTCCTTCTCGTTTATGTCTGGAAGTGGTTTGAATAAGAAATCTGTATTCTTGAAAGTTTATGTTTGAAATTCTTTTGGTATTTTGTTTTAAGAATTGATGTGTTTTGGGAGTTTTCTCAAGATCTCTTACTCTTGGGAGAGAAGAGGATCTTGAGGGTGGTAGTAGTGACAGCCCTCGAGTGAGAGACTCTCTTTTGAGAGCGATCACAAGGGATCTCTGTGTGACCCTTGCTGCATGGCCTGTTTGTGCAATGGGGGTCATAAGGAGGGTTATAAGGCTAGAATGCCTTTGGGGGGCATATGGAATAAGGGGTTGAAAATTCTTGATATTTTATTGTGCCATGAGGTGGCTTCTTGTTTATTTCATACTTGCAGTTCTCCTCAGGGTATTTGGTCCACTACCACCCATTGAAAATGTTCATCACCAGAGTGTGGTGCTGTGAAAGCCAAGTTGGGAATGTGTCTGGAAAAAAAAAATCTGTATGCAATGCTTTCTATGTGTTTGCCTGTTTGTTACCCGTCTAGGAATTGGTTCTCCGAGCTCGGGGGTGGCTACCAGTTAGCCTAGGCTGGGAGGTGAGCACTCCGTGGTCATATTTGTGTTTTCTATTATGCAGGAAATTCAGAGGAAAGAGAATAGGAATCATGAGAGGGATTCAGAAGATTGTTATTGAAGATACTTGAATTTCAGTTGCAGATGTTTGTTTATAGTTGTTAAAGATATATGCCTCATTCATAAGAAAAAAAGAAGCAAGTTGTAATTTGTGAAAATAGACTTGAAGTCTTATTGTTGTGACTATTCAGAGAAAACAATTCTGTAAAATTGGTAGAATATCTTAGAGATGTTTAAAAAAAAAGAAAAGCTTGTTATTTCTACTTCTGGTTTATTTGAAAAAAACAAAGTTAATTTGTGTTGCTTGCAAAAGCTTCTTGAATTTTGGAAGAAAATAAAAGAATTGTTTTCATTTAGATTCTACCTATATTTTTACTTGAGGCAAATAGAAGTTTATTATTGTTGAAAGATTTTTATGTATTTTTAATAAAAAAGTAGTTTTATGTAAATATTAGTTTAGAGGAGAAAAATCAATGAAAAATTCCTTTTATTCTAGAGAAGAATATTTTGTATCTTTTTAAAAGAATTTTAAATTGTATTGTAGTTAGCAATGATTTTAAAAGCTTATTGGTTATATATATATCTGATTTATCTTTATGTGTTTTCCCTTTATTAAATTAGCTTAAAAATTTTGCATGTAAATTCTTTTTAAAAAAAAAAATTTGATATGTATTTTTATTGGAATAAATTTCATCTTTTTTTTAGTTATGTAAATATCAATATATATATATATATATATTTAAATATATATATTAATATATTATATTTTAAAAAAAAAAAATTAATTAAGTTTTGGGTCCCCGCGGACTCCACTGTGTGTACGCACAGTGGACGACCGCGCGACGCCCACTGTGTGCACACATAGTGGAGCCGCTTGCGGCTCCCACTGTGTGGGCACACAGTGGACGGCCACGGCTGCCACTGTGTGGCCACACAGTGGAGCCGCCAGCGGCGCCCACTGTGTGGGCACACAGTGGTGCCGCGGCGCCCACTGTGCGCTCACGCAGTGGCGCGTGCGCGGCCAAGTTTGTTTGCCCCCTCTGTGACCTGCAGTTAAATGGTTTTCATGGCCGCCAAGGGCTTCGACCCAGCCAAAAAACATTGTCTGTAAAAAAATATAAATGGTTTTATGGCCGCCAAGGGCTTCGGCCCAGCCAAAAATATTAACAGTTAAAAAAAAAAAGGGTTTAAACCCTAGCCGAGTGGGGCTAGGGCAAGTTGATATTTAAATAAAATAATAAATAAGTGATTTTGATTATATAAGAAATAAGAGGGGAGATTAGACCCCTAATTAGGGTTGGGGGAGATATGAAACAAATTTTAGGAAGATATAATGTTTTTTAAATTTTGAATTAAAATATTGTCATTTATGCCAAATATATAATATATATATATAAATATCCATATATATATATATGGGTATATATATATATATGAATTTTTGAGTATTTTAAATAAGTAATTAAATTATAAATATATAAATATATGCATATACAAATATGTATATATGTATATATATTTATATAATCCTGATTTTAATGTTGGGATAAATTATAAAGAGGAATTTAAAGAGCAGATTTGAAAAGACTATATAGTCATAATGGAGGATAAATTAAAATAACTTTCCTTTTTCCTTCAGTTTAAATAATTTAATAAGACTATTGACTAAGTATCTCTTGGAGATAGAATTTAACTAGTAGGTTTTCCGCAATTAAAATTTAACGATTAATCGATGCTTAGTTCATTTCGGAATTAGCTCGAGTTTAATAATGAAAATTTCTTTAACGTTTGTCGCAAGAGTGAACTTGTTAATTAAATTAGTATCTTTTAAAAAAAAATTTGTTCCGTTTTTGCCCTAAATTTTGGGCATGACAGCTTACCCCAATTTACCTAGGATATTTGTTACTTAGGGGAATCTTGTCCCTCAGCTTAGAGTGGAACTGCCACATCTGCAATTACTTCACCAGAGCCCATTTTTTATAAATGATGTATGGTTTTCGGCTTCTTAACCTTTGCTGGCCCTCAGTGATTACTTGTTGCAAAGTGACCTTAGGAAGCTCTTCTTTTCTCTTTTTCTTTTCCAAAGTGAACTCGGGCCATTGTGGTATATCCTCATCCTTGTCACCTTGATGTGACACTATATCTGCCATTATAACATGGACCTCCGCCTACTCCTCTACTTCATCTCTTTCATCTACCTCTGTTTGCCCATGATCTTGAGGTGAGGTAACTTGGCAGGCTAGATTGATTTGGAGAGCCTGTTGCTTATGTAATTCTCCTAATTTTCCACTAACCTCTTCATTGAATGTCATATCTTCCTCATTTGCCTCTGTTTCACCTTTTTTGACTGCTATGTCCTTGAGGAGGTCCTCTTGATCTTGAGGGGTTAGAACTAATCTTTCACTCAATAGGTCCTCTGCCTCATCCCCTCCTTTCTCACCTCCTAGTAGCTGATATTTCTTGAGATCCTTGTCCTCATGATTTGAGTTAGATTCAATGTTCCTAACTCTTATTCCTTCAGTGCTATATCTGAAGCCTTACACTCCAGGCTACCCTATGGGTATATTAATTGGTGGTGGTGCAGGGGCATTAGTACTTGGATCTTGTGTGGCAGCTATTGAAGGTGGTTAAGTAGGTATATCTTCAGTAATTTCTATTTCTTCCCCCTGCTCCTAGGGACCTTCTCTTGCAGTCTGCCCTATAGCTATCCTTGGTGGAAGGACTTTGGTGAGTGGTACTGCTCCTAATCTATTAGTCACTCTAAGGTCTGTTGCCTTCTTCAATAGCTTAGATTCCTTCATCTTATCTTGGAGCTTCTTCAATAAGTCCTCAGTGATTTCTTGAGGTTTCTCCCCCTCATTAGGATCGGTGGACGTATTCTGTCTTGAGCTTGATCTCGTCTTCTGAGCATACTCCTTATAACCCCTTGATTGGGGTACCTCTGGAGTGGACTCCTTCTGTTTCTCCTTTTAGGCACTCGACCTTACCCTCTGGCTTAGCCATTACTTGGTCCTATTGATGACCACTTGAGAAACCTTTTCAATATTCACATCCTCATTCGCGGAAAACCTTATTGGGGAGAGGGGCTTCTTATTAATTTTTAATCCTTTATAAGATGCATTGAGCAGGTCTCCATCATCCCTGAGGTATTTAGGGAGATTGGTCTCAATTTTGAAATCTCTTATCTGTGGCACATATAACCTATTATAGTTTTTCTCTCTGACCTCAAAACTGTCCTGGAGTTTGGCCCAAAAGTCCTCCAGTCTCGGCTTGTGCCCCTCATATACCTTGGGCATAGCTTGTTTGAGCTTCCATAGTGATCATAAAATTCCCCAGCATAATCATATTCTTTCAAGTTCAAATCTTGAAGCTCTAGCTCTACTAGCTTTGCAACCTGTATCTTTGAGGATGCGAAGTATCTAATAGATATTGAAAAATCAATGCCTATTTTATGTTTTGAAGATAAGAGAGATTAGAGGCCCAATAGTTGCCTTACATATTCCAACAAAATTACTCTATCATTGCAGTATCTGGGAAACAACATTGGGTTCCCTGTGAATCCGCTGACCCTAATGTAAGTAGAGCATGGGTTTTGGATAAACCAACATACCCACTCTCGGATAATAGCCATGGCCTCCAGGCTAATCTGGTATCCTGTGTCTCCTATTAATTTAATTATTACCAAAAAAATAAAGGCATCATTAATTCTTTTGAAATGAGCCTTTGCATTGACTAGGGGGAGTTGGTAATAATATTCCCATACATTCTTTTGTCCTTCCTCATCCCCTAACTAGCCCTCTACTTGTAGTCCTGGAAACTTTCCAACTTTGGTAGCCACCCAGATGACATAAGATGTGAAAAATAATTTTTGGGTCTGGTGGTCTTCCTTCATTTGTTTGCAAAGTTGTCAGAGAGGATCCGTGGTCAATCAAAATATTATTTTCCAATTAAGATAGTGTTCATAAACTAGAACATCCATGGATGGAAATGCTTACAATCAGGCTTGCCAAATGCCCTGCTTGGCATAATAATAAAATCTCTTTGGGGCTCCTTGAATTCTACCCTTAGGATCTCTGTTGTCTTGAGACCTATTTTTCTCTCTTCTTCCAACCAGTTTTCATTCATGTGCCTTTTATTTGCTGCAACTTTGTCATTCCATACCTTTAAGGCCTCCTCTTTAGTTGAGAGGAATATATCTTCTATGGTTGGGATACCAAACAAAAATCCCAACATGTCAGGAGACAAGTCTATGATTGTCCTTCCCTGTGTGTTAGTGCACTTTCTAGTATCCGGGTTGTAGAACTGAGAAATTGTCATTATAAATTTCGGTGCTTGCACTGATTGTGGAAAAATTGTTACTCCACTAAGCCTAATCTTTTGATTCTCTTGTGTAGGGCCTCCAGTCTGGGCTTATTTAGTTGGGTTCTGATATCTTCAATTTCAATATGGCCAATTTCCGTGTCAGTGACCCATTTGACTTGATCATCCAACTTTGAGGAGTAGCCTTGTCCTTGATAGTGGTATTTCATGGTAGTTGGAAGTTTGTCAATATCTTTTCATCTTTTGCTAGAAGATGAGTCCATCTAACTACCTGAACCTGTAAGAAGAAAAATGAGGATCAATTCTTTATCAAAAACATAAAAATTTCATTCACTTTAGGACTTCGGGTTTCCGTAGTAGGGAGTTTTTCTTTTTAAAATAGGGTTCGGAACTTCGAGGTTCCAGGGTACGTACTCATGGATGCAGTCTGGAACTTCGGGGTTTCGGGCTGGGTAGGTAACACTTGGGGTTCTGGGGTTCCGGGGTAAGTAACTTAAGCTTATCTGGGGATCCCATGGTCCTGAGCCAAATAGTCAATAGGATTTTAGCAAGAGGATTTATAAAAGATAGACCTTGGAACTTCGGGGTTCCGGGGTCATCAAAAGCAAGTTTCAACAAAATCTTGGAACTTTGGGGTTCGGGGGTTCCAGGGTAGGGAAGAGCAAACCACCTAGAACTCTGGGGGTGCGGGGTTCTGGGTTAGGAAGAGAAAACCACCTGGAACTCTGAGGGTCCGGGGTAGGAACTAGGGCATGCAGGGACACACGAGAAAACACACAAAAAACAAAAAGAAGAGAAAACAAAAACCAAAACCCCAACAAAGAAACATTCAGGACAAATGGATTATATGAAAAGAAACCTATATGTTGACTTCTTGGATCAATTGAAGCCCTCGACAAATGATAAACAACAAGGTAGATATTTGTGAGTGGAAAAACCCTAGGGGAAGGGTTAACTGATAAATCATTCCGCTTGGCGGATGCTAATATACCGATGACTGGGTTAGAAATGTTCAAATTATGGTATGGATAAAGGAATTTTCATTCCCCGTTATCTAGTCCTTGGTAGTATGACTTGGGTAAGTTGGTAATGGTAGATGTTTTCATGGACTTCGACCTACTCAAAGCTGTTGCAAATAGATATGACCCTATTTCAAGGGTTATAAGAAATTTTTGATCTGTATGAACCATCTCCGAGCCTGGTGCAGATAAATTTGAAATTTTTTTGACCATTAGAAGGGAAGAGTTCCAAGAAATTTTTGATCTGTATGAACCATCTCTGAGCCTGGTGCAGATAAATTTGAATGAGAAAAAGGCAAAAAATTACAAGATGAGGGAATTCATTAGAAAGAATTTCCTTCCAATGCATTTGGCCAGAGCAGGGAATACAACATACCATATCGGCCCTAGCTCAGAGGAGCCATTCCCAATTGGCACTTGTTCTCCCTAGTTTCAGGTTGCTTTCTTCTCTCTATGTCAAATATTGGGTTTTAATCCAATTACAGTGATGCTGCCTGATTTTGTGTACATGGCTATGCAAATACATCATCTAGATTATACAATGGTTTTTGACTTTGCCCCTTACCTTGAGGAAAAGATTCATGAGAGGTTACCGTACACTAAGAATCAAGTAGCTGGTTCTAAATTCTCTTGGTATTCTTTACTCATGTATATGTTCCTTTTTAAGAATGCAAATTACTTTGAGGGTACCATGAACCTCAAAAGGACAATTGATAATCAGGACATTCCAGTACAACTCTGGAGCACAGATATGTCTTGGGATAGATAGGAGACCAACTTTGTAAGATTTGATAACAGTTTTGCTTCTAGGTTGAGACAAAAGTTGACAGTAAATCTGCCAAGGATTCCCAAGGAATTACATGATTTTGTGAGACCCAAAGAGAGGTTACCACTTGTTAGGATTGAACATAATTGGGGGGGTGGTATCCCTTACTTTGTAAGTACTATTATCAAGATCTATGATTTCTCCAGACAACCACATGTACTTCCCTTCAACATTCCTTTGAGAATGGGTTTTGTTGAGGTGATGTGGCAAATAGGATGCATCCAAGATAAGGATTTAAAAGGAAAGGGAAAAGGACCAATTTTCCCAGATTACACTATCATCCCTTTTTTTGTAATTCTAAAGGAAGGATCTGAGCATTTTGATAAATTATTTGCTCTATATAATTTGGGGGTGAGTATAGCTAGACATAGTGATCCTGCGAGGTTCTATAATACTTTTAGAACAAGAATAAAAGGAAGTTTGTTTCCCCATGAGCATAACTTTTCTGAGGACTTAATCAAGAATGAATTTTATTCCATGAATCAGGAATGGAGAAAAGAGAAGTGGATAATCTTTAGAAAATTATGGGCTACTATCCAAAAGATGGATCCAAAATATGACCCATTAAAGGAATTTTCCCCATTCTGTGCCAAGATTGATTTTGTTATGAACAATTTCGATGAGTTGAAGAAGATTTTAAAGGAGAAGATAGCCAAACTTGAAGAAGTTCATGGCTGACAACAATCAAGCTTGCAACTTCCTTTATCTCAGAGAGCAGGTGGCATGGTAGCAAGGAGGCCTATTCAGGAATCTTCTCACAAAAGAGAAAGAGAAGAAATAAGTGATAAAGAGGATAGTAGCAATGACAGTGGAAGATTAATAAGGAGAAAGGGTAAGAATATGATGAGTGCAGGGCCTTTCCCTAAGATAAAAACTAAGCCTCTTCAAGGAATTAGGATCATTGATCTTGAAGATTTGGACAGAAGTCCTTCGCCATTAGCTATATCTTTTTCACCAGTAAGGCAGGGTAAAGAACAAATGGAGGAAGACATGTTCATTGCAACAAGTGCATAAATGCAGTTTGGTGTTCCTGCCTTGCCTCCTAATTTGAAGTTGGATCTCACTCCTTTGGATATCCAGGGTAAAGCCTTCAAAAATGCAGGAAAGGAGGCATGTGATAAGTTCCTTGAAGATGATGCTTTTGTGAGGATCCCAACCTTTTTGCAACTACTATGGAAGATGAAGGTTGAGGAGTATAAGAGAAGAAATACTGAGAAGAAGGCCCAAAGGCCAAACAGATCAGATCAAGAGAACCAAGAAGAAGTAGAGAATGAGATGAGGGAAGAATTTAAGGAAATTACTGCTAATGAGGGTAGGAAGATTATAAGTCAAGCTGGAGTCTTGATCTTGCCAAAATGGGAAATAGCAGATCTAGTGGCATTTGATACAATCAAAAAGTCAAAAGGGAAACCTTTCAATTCAGAAGAAGAAGCAAGGTTAGTATTACAAAGGTTCATATTTTGTGGATGATTATGCAAGCTTGGAAATATGGGCACTAGAGGAAGGACCTAGGAAGCCTAACATTAGCGATTTAAACCCCAATTTGAGGGGAAGCTTAATTATAAAAAGAGCATCTGACACATCAAGTGTAGATGCTACAAAGTTAAATGTTGATGTCGCTAAACTAGCACATGAGAGTGCAAAAAGAGAATATTTAGAGAAGGCGGATCTGATAAGAAAGTTTGACAAGATTTTTAATGATTATAATGCATCTCAGAAAATGTGTGTGGAGTTGCAAACAAGAGTGCAACTCCTTGAGAAGGGACAAATAAAGGTTTCCTATCCAGCACTTATAGGGCCATCTGAGCTATCAACATCTAGGTTGCCACCTACGGTCCTGGGAGGAGAAGCAGGTCAACTTGATGCAAGTGATGATATCCCTGGTATATCATTAGTCCCCTATGATGATGATGATGAGCCTAATACTACAAGATCAACTGAACCAAATGAGTCTCAACTGTTAGAAAAGATCATTGAGTTAAAAAATAAGCTGAAAGAATCTGAAAAATCAATCAGTTGGGCAACAAAAGGATATAGTTAGCTCAGTGCTTAACTCATTTGAATGAGAAAGTTGATAGCGGGTTAAATAGTGTCCATACCTTATATTCTTTGCTTTTCAATGCTATTCAAAAATTTAATGATGACAAAGAAGTGGCAATTCCTCTATTTACAAAATGGTTGCAAAGAGGAAATAAGCTCAGAATGATGTCCATAACCTCTAAATTTCATGCCGAGAGACCACATGCACTCCAACCAACATATTTGTTGGTAAAATCAATGCAGAAAGCCCAAATTTTGCTAGAGAATATAGAAAGAAAGGTAAGGGAATTGATGAAGAGTTTTAGTGAATTGGAACAAACTCTTTTGCCAGATATTTAAGATAGAGAAGGGGTAGTCAAGCATTTACAATTTTGGAAGGAAGAGGCAGAAAGAGTCATCAGTACTCAGGTAGAAATGATATGTAAATGGATAAATATGGATATGCTGGAGGATAGCATGGATAAAATAATTGTTGTAGGATTGTTTTTTGAAACTTTTGAAAGAGAGGAAAACCAAGTAGTCATTAAATATATTCCATACAGGGAAAAAGATGATGAAGTCATGAATTTCAATTGTCCATTTTATGAAGACTATAGTGCGTGGAGTAGCATGTATCTGAATGATGAATAAAGGTTATAAATAGTTTGCATAAATGTTTTTGTCTTCTAGTGGCAGATATTTTTGAACCTGTATAATAGAAATGATGGTAATTCTCATCATGAGTTTTAAAGAAGGAGGCTACATACTTTGATCCTGCATAAGCGAGTTCGAGGATGAATGTTGGTATAACAGAATGTAGTTGTGTGTAATCATTGTGAGATGACAAGTGTCTCATCTATCCTTAAGCTTGTTTGCTCCCTTGTTTTTTATAAAAGGGAATTCAGGGCTATGAGATGGGGTTCGGATTTTTGGTCCCTTGAGTGTTCCGAATTTGTGATTCCAAATAGCAAAGTCTAGGTGAAACAAAAAGTTGTAAAAGGTTATTTTATAGAGCAAAATAGAAAGAGTCTTTTGTTTGTAATTTTGTAGGTTCTTGAAGGAGTTATGTATGAATTGTATTCTTATAGAGACAGTCAAATTATTCAATAGATATATAATTTAAACCCACTTCTCTCCAGTGTATTGTTCTATCATGTTTTGAATGCATGTTATCAAAGATTTTATCATTCGTTACACTGTTGTGATGTATGCATTTTTTGTTCATCCTTTGGTCCAAGGGGCTAATTAAATGCTTGAATAAAATTGCAGAGTGATAGGGATATTTGTAGGGATTTTGGCAAGTAGTTCTGGGTTGGAATTGCAAATATGATGTATTGCAAGGCAATATTATCTTAGGTTATATGTTGTTAGATAAATTATGTTGGAAATGCAGTTTAATGTAGTTTGAATTCATGTACCCAATGGAATAAGGCACTGATCATAGCTAAGTGAATGCTTTGGTATTGATTTATTGTTCTGATTCACCACTGGTTTGCTATAACCTGTTGAATATCATAATATTTTCATTTACACAAATGTTGTCATGTGTTTTAATCATCTCATGCTCCAAACTGGTTGAGGATCATTGAGGAATTTTCCATTCCTGAGAATTCTCTCTTTTTGTTGAGTCTTTATATGAGATTATCTTCTTTGTTTCATGTATAATTTGTGATTGTAGCACATAAATCATAAATTGGCATGGGGATTGCCCTCCCTAGTTTTGCAGAGCGTAAAGTGCCGAAGGATATCACATCCTTGTTATTGTTGGTCCAAGTCTAAGGAATATTAACAGTTGGAAGTAGCTTTCCATAGATATTTTAGAAGAAAACAACTTAGTCCCTGCCTTGTGTCAGTGTAAACTCGTTTATTCTGGGAACCAATAATACCTTCACATATTTGCTTAGATACAATTACGCATTCGTCGTTCACATTTAGACATCCTGTTTGTTTCATTTTCCTATATTTTAATCCTATGTTTTGTCTAAATTCTGTATTACAATTTGCAAATTTGAAGATTTCTTATCCTTGTATGATGCTTTCAATATAATATCTTATGGCACATAAGGTAAAATTTAAGGTTTCAGGTGCTCGAAGAACAATAGAACAAAGGAGGCAAGCCAGATGTTATCAACAAATTCTAAAGGCAAAAAAAAGGATACAAGACTTAGAGGACCAACCATCTATTGACAGATACAACAACCTAGTCCTATCATACAGAGTGAAATATGAATTGCTTAATATATAATGGTTGATGAGAGATCTGACTAGGGCCTTATAGACTATTTTGCAAGTTTCTGGTGAAGTTTAGGCTTTTTGTAGATTTTTTTAAAAAATTGTTTGTTTATCTGTCACGCACTCGACCTGTTAGAATCACACTTTCGCTCTGAGTTTTATGCATTCACTTAGTTATCATAATGCAGTCGCCTAAACATTATTAGGCATTCACTTTGTTAGAATCACACATTCGTTCAATAGGTAGTTTTGCTTTTTGTTTTTTGGTTTTTCTGTGTGTTTTCTAGTTACTAATTCCCTGTTTGCAGCGTGTGGCAAAATTACAGAGAAGGCTTCATCCTCCCAAATTATTTTCGAAACCACTAACATTTTGATTGTAGGATCCTTTAAGGTTAAATTACTTTTGGATTTTGGGTTTAAAATTGACATGCATGCTTTCACACTTCATCTTGGTGCTTAAAACAATTCTGGTTAAAATTGACATGCATGCTTTCACACTTCATCTTGGTGCTTAAAACAATTCTGGTTAAAATTGACATGCATGCTTTCACACTTTAGTTTGGTGCTTACAACAAAAATAAAGTTAAAATTGACATGCATGCTCTCACACTTCTGCTTGGTGCTTAAAATTGATCTTGGGTTTAAAATTGACATGTATGATCTCACACTTCACTTTGGTGTTTTAAAATAGACATGCACATGCGTATCTCACACCTCGGTTTGGGCTTTAAAATTGACATGAATCTGGCTTATGAATAGAATAAATCACACATTGTGGTATTTAAGGGAAAAAGAACTTTTTTGTGTCTTGGGTGGACCTATTGTTGCATTAAGTACCTTTCCACCCGCCTTTGGGGTCTTGGGAGAGGGAAAGGTGATAACGACACCCACTTTTTCTTTTTAGTAGTCAGGGGTATTTTTGACTGGGGATTTCATCACCCCACAGAGGTACTTTGAATTGGGATGCATTAGGGATATCACCTCTCCCAATGTACTCTCGAGTGGGTTTTTTTCTCAAGCTGCTATATAAACATACTGGTCAGGCGGCTAGGGTGTTGAGTGAATTCGACGTATGTGGGGGCCTTCCCTGCACCGATAAGCTTAACTAAAGCCTTAAGTGGCTTTCTCTAATAATCCATCATTGGATCGAGATCCCTCGAAACTTACAATAAGAACCAACTTAGTAGCCCAAATCCCACGTTTATTGGTTCCAGGTGTGTGGATCGTACCCCATAGATACCCTCCATGTACCTTGCATGATGAGACAAAATCATTGGTGATAAGATCTTCAGATCTTCGGGGTAAGAGAAACTAGCATGCCCATGAAGTGTGTGTCGTGGAGTGGAGCCAGTGCTACCATACTCTTTATCTATTTGTCTTGTTTTAGTATTTTGTTGCAGGGACCCCATTAAATGATTACCACTTTCCAGCCTAAGATTGTCTTATGTTTTTTTATGTGTATGGTTGTGCTAAACTAGTATTGAGTCATTATTTGGGCTATTTTAGGTCCTACCTTGCATATCTCTGAAATCTCAACAGTCAAATCCCTATGTCATGCCGATAATACACGAGCTACAACAAAACTTAACATGTGAGGAAATTGAATCATCTCAATAGGACCCACACGTCCTTATGATTCTAAACACACTCATAAATAATGACAGGGATATATATCTTTCTTTGTTATTACAAAATGGTGCCAAGTTACCTCAAGGTTTTGATGTCACAATGATCTTCCCACTAGGGATTAATTTAGGTCAAAATAGCAGTCAACTACCAAATGTAACACAAACACAAGCTATGACTTCAAGTTCCTCCCAAAATGCATGAACACCATCAACCCAAGCAAATTGGGTGTCAAACACAAGTTCTCAAGTGAGTACATTGTCCTCAACAATGAATGTTAGCATAGAAATGTAGGCTATCATAGCCTCTCAAATTACACTAGTAATGTCAAGTGTTTCGGCACCAAGTCAAGCACAAGCCTCACATATTTATCATACAACAAGTGCGACTCAACCTCTGGTTTCCTACTCAATAGGTTCTACATACACTCGTCAGAACATAAACCCAAGTTCTACTAGTACAATGAGTACAACCCAATCAAACATGGGTTCACAATTCGCTTATTTCATAGTACCCAATGAAACCCATAACACACAAAATTATAGTTATGGTACCTTTCAACAACCTCCTGTAGACACCTAAAATTGTCCAATCTAATTAAATAAATATTTTATTTATTTAATTACTTTAGCCTAATTCTTCTATTAATTAAATAAATCTTTATTTATTTAATTAATTCATTTATCCTCTTCTAGCCTTATTTCTCATTTAAATAAATACATTTATTTATTTAAATTATCCTTTTCCTAAATTAAATAAATATCTTATTTATTTAACTATCCCACTTCTTCTATTAATTAAATAAATCTTTATTTATTTAATTAATTCATTAACCTTTTCTACCCATGACACATGTCATTCATCTCTTAATTCATACACTACCTACCCCTTTCATTATTTTATTATTTCTTTTACCTACCCTCTAATCATAGCCGACCTCCTTTTACACCCCTCAATCTTATCCCTCCATTTCATATAGTGTCTTCTATATAAGGAGATGCTTCCTTCATTATCAAACCCTAATCATTCATTCTAATGAATCATCTTTTATGCACTTGACTACACTACGATCCTACTTGCAACCACATTCCGTTCTTTGTTGAGCTCTTGTGCACATAAAATCTGAGAGCAAATATATCAAGCAAGATCAATGGAGATAGGAAGAATGGAGATCCAAACCCTATTGGACATGTGATGGTATAATCTTTGTGATTTCATTTGATTTGCATTGTCTTAGGTAATCTTTATATGTTATGGTGGATCTTTGTTGTTGTTAGGCTAGGGTTTTGTGGTTGAATTCATTTAGTCTTTCAATATTGTTATTATTGTTATCCATTTTCACCATATACATTTTGGCACGCCCGGTGGGACTCTTGTCCCTTTTGCATTTAACATCCTGGTTGTAGATTTTGTATTTTGAAGTTGCAGATCTGACGTTTTCAGCAGCATTTTGATATTTTCGCGTCTGTGCACTTTTGGATTGTGTTTTCGATTTTCTGGCGCATCTGCGACATCTAGAGTCACGTATGTGTTATTGACAATATTTTATTTTGTAGGTTCCAGGAAAGAGCGTTTGTGTCATTTAGCCGCGTCTACGCTATTTTTAGCTGCGTCTGTGTCCAGAAGATGCGTCTGCGTTTTGTAGTCGCATCTGTGTCTCACAGAATTGCGTCTGTGTCACCCAGTCATGTCTATGTTGAGGGTAATTGCGTCTGTGTTCACCAGTTTCAAATTCTGGGTTTTTTTCAGTTTTCGGATTTTGCATTTAGGGTTTCAGATCTGGTTTATTTTGAGCTAACATTTTCAGATCTAGCTAACGAAATTGGTGCAGCTTGTCTTGAAAGTTAAATCGTTTGGTTGAAGGCCCCTATTTTCACAAAGTCTTTTGGGTTTAAAATTTACCTAAGTTGTGTGCTTACAGGAAGGGGTAATCATTTGAAACAATCCAAACTACTAATAAATCTTTGTTGCAGGTCCTTGGCAAGGGTTTTTGGATTTTTATTGTGTGCCTTGTTTTCATAGACTAGCAAACACTTCAATTGGTGCACTAAAATTGAATCATTGTCTTTTGTGTCTTGAGCAATAGGCTCTTTTTGTTTAATCTTTAGAGGGCATGTCTTCCCGTGTGGTCATTAGGACTACTAGTGAGAAGAGAACGACCCAAGTGGTAGCGAGGAAAACCCACCTCTTCCGAACCACTATAAACAAATGTATTCATGGTGAAAACTATGAATAACGTGTGCTGATTAGTTCATACCAACACTATGTCTCCCCATAAACCCGTTTGATCAAATTTATTTGATCATTTGTAGGGCCTAACCCCTACTGGCTGGGAGCCTTTTGTATTTACAGAGCTGAAAGTGCCGCATGTATGGCCACATGAGCGGATGCCCTTACTAGCACCTTTTTGTTTTAGAAGCCAAAATCCTTCTAGTTCTTGAGGTAGGAGGTCGGACCTCTGGTAGCAGCCCACACACATACAGTTCTTAGTAGAGATACAAAGTTCACCATGGGAAGTTTTCGTGGGGACTGATGCTTGGCTGACCCAAGAAGTGAGTGCCGAGGGTGGAGCTAGTGAGGTCAAGCATCTAAGTATCCACTCTGAATAGCGTAGCCTCGGGGGTAAAACCCCATGTGGGATCAACAACTATTGTCTTGGCTAGCCATAAGGATTGTGCTTGACTTATTTTAAACTTTCAAAACATTCAAGACCAAACAGCAAAACATTGTGTCTTTTGTGTCTTCAAGTGTATGCAAAACATTTTTACATCAAACAACACACTTTTTTTTGGAATCATTTTTGAGTCTAGACACTTGCAAACATTGAGTCCTCATCAACACTGTGTCACGAAAATCAGTCAAACAGTCATATTTGGTCACAACAAACCGACTTCACAGATTGGAAAAAATTGAACAAATTTTATAGAAACGCGTTTGTGTCGGACATAATAGCGTTTGTGTTGTATAACCGCGTCTGTGAAGGGTAGAAACGCGTCTGTGTTATAGAATCAACATTACACTTTGCAAAAAATCTCAGAAATGTGTCTGTGTTAAATAGAGTTGTGTCTGCATCAGGAAATCGCATCTGTGAAGTATACAGGCGCGTCTGCGTTCAGAATTGAAAAACTGTTACCGTCCAGCAAACAAACACAGTTAGTTTCAGAATTCTTAAGCTTCTTAGGTCATTTCTCCAGGACTTCATTTAGCAGTCAACCTGTCTTTGGGTCTCACAAAGTCCATCATTGCTTCACACCTTACATTACATTCACATTTGTCTAAACTTGAGTCAAAAGGTCACTTGCTTGTCTTCATCATACTTTGTCAACACACTACATACAACAACACTTTTCTAAGTGGTCCCTCATCAAGGTTTCTTACCTTTGGGTCTCATTTGGTCTTACTTAGAGTCAAGGTCAACTTACCTCATCAAGAGAAACTATCCTCTCTTTGGAAGTCACACCTACTCTACTACATACATACTTGGTCTTACACTTTGGACATTGCAAGTACACTTCAGATTCATTTACATTCCATCCAACTCTTGGTCTTCCATACCTCTTTCCATTTTCATCTAGTCTCACACATCTTGGTCAATACCTAGTTCATGGTTGAAACCCGTCTTCAAAAATCTAGGAGAGAAACTAAAGAGGCTCAAGAGTCCGCAAACATGAGTTCTTATGAGTTTGAGAATGATATCTTTTTCAATTCCGATCATACTACATAACCTAACATGGATGCCTATAGAAACATTCCAAATGTTGAGAACATGGACACTACAAACAATAATGCTACACACAATGACAATATGGACAACATTTCTGTACATTCAGTAGATGTGGAAGAATCCATTATGAATCCCCATTTCAATCGATTGGTTGAGGAAATAATGAGGAGGGATAGACAATACTTCTTACAAATGATGGCACAAAGTGGAGCCAAGATACCTCATGATTTTGACGTCTCAAATAATGGAAAATCGACCTTTGCAACAACCTCACTCCAACATGGATCAAAGAAGATCTAATAGTGGAGGAAATAGAGGACCATATATGGTACCTGAATCACCATCAGCTTTGCTTCAAAAACCAGAGGTCCCACATACACATGGTCAAGCATATGATACTCACCTTCGTAGACCATTATGGAAGTCTTATGCAGACATATATGCTCAATCATATACCAATGCTAAGGATCAACCATCAAAGCAATTGGATATTCAAAGGCATGCTCAAAATTTGGACACAAGGAAACCCCGTGTCAAATTTGGGGGCAACACATTAGAACATGACATGCCTGTAGAGTATGGTATACATGCACAAAATAGATATGGTGTTCCTCAACATGAATCTATACCAAGTGGTCCATATACATAGCATTACTATAGACCTCCTCCATATGAACATGTGTATGATCAATATCATCCATATATGCAACATGCTCCTCCTCCAATTGGTGCCTCAAGCATGGGGTATGGTCCAAGAAGTCGATCTCCACCTAAGAGAAATTTGGAACAACAAATCAGGGACTTACAAAAGAAAATAGAGGACATAAGTACACCAAAGCCAACATACACAATGAGAGACATATGTCCTTATCCATTTGACAAGAGCATTCCAATGCCTCCTTTTCCTACACACTTTGTGATGCCTAAATTTGATAAGTATAGAGGAAAAGGGGATCCTAAGGCACACATAAGACAATTTTTCATAGCTTGCATTGAGATAGCAGCAGAAGAGACATATTTGATGAGATTATTCCCACAGAGCTTAGGTGATCAAGCTATGAAATGGTTCTTCCAACTTCTACCTGGAATTAAGTCATGGGGTGACTTAGCAGAGGCATTCATTCAACATTTCTCCTACAACATAGAGACAGACATATCAGTCACTACTTTGTGCAACACCAAGAAAAAAGAGGGAGAATCTTTTGCATCATTCTTACAAAGATGGAGAAATCTAGCCAGCAGATGCTCTTGTGAAATTCCACAAAAACAAATGGTAGAGATGTTCACACAAAATGTTAACAAAGACATTGGCTATGATCTAAGGAAAGCTTGTTTGTCCACCTTCAAGGACGTTATTGAAAAAGGCTTAGCAATAGAGAAGGTCATAATTGAACAAGGAGTCATTAAGATATTCAAGGAAAACAAAGATGACTTTAAAGGAAAAGATAAGCCAAGATTTTGGAATAAAAACAAGAACATAGTCAATGATGGTGTTGTTGATGCCAATACAGTGCGACCCAAATTCATTTTTTCGGGATCAAGTTCTACAAACAATCAAGTGAATACTCAAACAACTTCCAGATCACGAAGGAAGTACACCCCATTGGGAGAACCACTTGAGTCAGTCTTCAAGAAGCTAGTGGCAAACAAGGTAATCACTGTTCCAGATTTTCCTCCATATGAACCAAAGGTTAAACAAAATTGGTGGAACGATGATGAGTATTGTGAATTTCATAAGAGCAAGGGTCATAAGACAGGAAATTGTCATCGACTGAAGAACATCATACAAGATCTCATTGATAGAGGTGACATTGAGATTGAGGGACATTCGTCTAATCAAGAACATGAGATGTTTAAGGAACCATTCCCAAAACATGCCAAGGGAAAAGCTAAAGCCATAGAGGATCAAACCAACTATACCAGAGCATCTTACAACTATGATTCAACCATCAATCACATCTCAATGGACAATTATGTCTCTACCATTATCATCAAGGACAAAGTGTCTGAGAATTCTACTCGGAGACCCAGGATTGTCCTAAAAGGTGCTGGATCTTCTTCTGAACCTACCTCTGAATGTCATGTTACAACCTGCTGAGGTAAAATCACTTTGCAAAGTGTTCCAACTAAAAACACCACTTTTTCATCAACCAAACCTGAGTATGACCTTGTAGAACAATTAGGGAAGACACCCGTGCTCATTTCCATCCTTGAGCTCTTACACATATCCCCCGCACATAAAGCCATTCTTGACAAAATCTTGAGAGACACTTCTATCCCTACTGATCTGAACGTGGACCAATTTCCAACCATGGTGGGATACCTTTCCATTCCACATTCCCTTACTTTCACAGAAGTCGATGATGCCTCCGTAAGTCAGCCACATAATGCACCATTACACATTGAAGCCTTCATACACAAACATCAAATAAAAAGAGTCCTGATAGATGGAGGAGTAGGAATAAACATTTGCACATTGAACACTATTATACAATTGGGATATTTTGATAAAGCTATGAATTCTACAAACAAAATTACCATTAAGGCATATGATGACGAAGAGCGTTCATCCAAGGGCACAGTCACCTTACCTCTCAGAGTTGGGCTAGTTACGAAGGATGTGGTTTGTCAAGTCCTGGATCTAGATCTCACTTATAACATATTACTAGGACGCCCTTGGATTCATGAAATGAGAGCAGTCCCATCCACATATCACCAATGCATTAAGTTTCCTCATAATGGAGTGGAGGTAACAGTTAACGGTGATCCTAATCCATTCATATACTGCAATAACCTAAAATCAAAGACTGAGACCATCATTCCCAGTAATCGTGAGGCTGTTCCTTCATTGGCATACATTGATCCAGAGTCATTAAAACCTTCGACATCAAAACAAGGTGAGCTTAAAGGTAAGTTTCAAGACAAGGGCATGGGGGAATATACTTTAAATCAAACCATGTACTTACGACAAGTCATGAGTTCCCCAAAAGAATATGGAAGACCACATCCTAACAAGCAAGTATCCATCATGATACTCAAATGGGACCCTACTACCTTTCAAAGATGGGGCGAACTAGAAGAGGAAGATTTATACCAAATGCTTTTCAGAGATAATGAAGACAACACACAAGATCACATTAGTCTACCATGTGAGAAATATGGCAAAGGCTTCAAAATTCTACAAAAATTTGGGTATGATGGAAAAAGCCCTCTTGGGTTATGAAAGGAAGGCATCATTGAACCTTTACAACCTGAATGGACTCTCAAAAAGGAATGCTTGAAAGGAATTGGTTTCTTAACTTCAAAGGTCCACACCCAAAGGACAGAAGAAGCCTTACAAATCAAAGCTGCCAAAATTCAACAAGAGGATCGCTATTCCATAGATTCCAACGAATGGGAATGGGGTTCCGACAAGTCTTCCAGTGACTACGAGCTCACCGAGATATTCAGAGAGCCAGATGAACCAATAGAAGAAGAGGAATTTTATAACAAGTTCAGAGTCGGTCAAGAAACAACCCATGAGGATTCCACATAGTCCTTGTCTCAAGGTTCTAGGTTGAAATCACATAGAATGAGAACACCTATCCCAGAATGTGCTACTAGTGATGATAATTTGGATTCGCTCGCGATCGAGACTAATGAGGAGAGTGCCATCGATGACCTTGATAATTACCTTGACATACCCGAATATAACTGCATCTTCACTCTTAGCTCCGCTAACTTCAAAGACATTAATGACCTTCCCCTTGTTCACCACCAACTCATTGACTGGGATCATGAAGGACCTGCACAGTTTGACACATTCCAAAATGATGAAGCTTTTAATGACTATCTGGGGATACGAGATGATCTTCCTCCTGGGGACCATAAAGCGGGATACACTATAGAACTCAACAACGAGGCATATTTTGGTGAGGGTGTTGGACCTTCCAGTCACAAAAATGTGAAAATAAGAACAAATCAAGGGTCTTATGGCGAAAACCACACTGTGGCGCTGTCTGACCCCAAAAAAGTAAAAAGAAAGGACGTATCTGAGGGCCAAAACCTCTCCGAGGCACCCGAAGATGGAAGGCTCGACATTCTCCCAGCATCATATGAGGAAAAGTCATCTATGTTGGTAGAGGAGACTATCAAAACAAACATTGGTACAGAAGAGGTTCCACACAACATATTCCTAGCTCAATCATTGACAGAGTCCGAAAGGTCAAAATTCATAAGTTTCTTCAAATAACGACAAATCAATTTTGTCTGGTCATACGCTGATATGCCTGGATTGGATCCGGATTTGGTAATGCATCATTTGACAGTCAAACCGGGGGCAAAACCAGTAAAACAAAAATTAAGAAAAATGCATCCACAAGTGGCATTACTAGTCAAAGTGGAACTTGAGAAGTTATTGGATGTCAGATTCATACGCCCAATCGATTATCCTGAATGGATCTCCAACTTAGTACCTGTCAGTAAACCAGATTGCAGCATTAGAATTTGCACAGATTTCAGAGACATCAACAAAGCTTGTCCAAAGGATGACTTCCCATTACCAAATATTGACTTTATTGTTGATTTTATCGCAGGTCATGAAATGTTATCATTGATGGATGGATTCTCTGGTTATAATCAAATAGGGATCATGCCCGAGGATCAACACAAAACATCATTTACTTGTTTGTGGGGAACTTTCTGCTGGAATGTCATGCCTTTCGGGCTAAAGAATGCAGGTGCTACATATCAAAGAGCCATGACTACTATCTTTCATGATCTCATGCATGTAACCATGGAAGATTATGTCGACGACCTCTTGGGAAAATCAATAGACAAAAATACACATTTGGATATACTTTCAGTCGTCTTTGATTGGTTTGAAAAATACAAAGTAAGATTAAACCCCAAGAAATGTGTCTTTGGAGTAACCTCCGGGAAGCTCCTAGGATTCATTGTATCCAAAAGAGAAATTGAAGCTGATCCAGCAAAAGTCAAGGCCATCTTGGAGATGCAACCACCAAGAAATATCAATCAACTTTGATCCTTACAAGGCAAACTCCAGTCCATCTGACGATTCATAGCACAACTGGCAGATAAGTGTAATCCTTTTCAGTACCTGCTACATAAAAACATCAAATTCAAATGGGATGATAACTGTCAACAGGCTTTCCAGACGCTCAAAGATTATCTTTTAAATCTGCCAATGCTGATGCCACCAGTTCCAGATCAACCATTGTTACTATACATATCAGCTACTCCAACAGCACTGGGGGCACTCTTAGCACAACAAATTGCTTAGGGCAAAGAAAAAGCAGTTTACTATATTAGTCGCACATTGGTAGGATATGAGCTAAACTACACACCAATTGAGCATGCATGTCTCACCGTGGTCTTTGCTTCGTAGAAATTATGACATTACATGCTTACTCATAAGACTAAGTTAGTTGCAAGGATAGACCCATTGAAATACCTTCTCAATAAAGCCACTTACTGGGTGACTGGCCAAATGGGTAATGATCCTGAGTGAATTCAACATCAAGTATGTGGACATAAAAGAAATAAAAGGACAAGCCATCGCAGATCAATTAGTAGATGCTCCCATGATAGATGATATTCCTCTAAGTTCAGAATCTCCAGATGAATCCATTTTGACAATGTCACATGCAAAGCCATGGCAACTGTACTTCGACGACTCATACACACAGCATGGGGCAGGAGCTAGCATCCTCTTTATAACTCCTCAAGGGGATTCTATACCAAAAGCATACCACTTATCATTCCCTTGCACTAACAATATAGCGGAATATGAGGCATTAACAACAGGATTACGAATTGCAGTTCAATGGAAGATCCAGGAACTTCATGTTTTTGGAGACTCCCAACTTGTCATCCGTCAAGCAACTAATGATTACCAAACAAAAGATGAAAAATTAATGCCTTATAAACAAATGGTAGATGACCTAAAACAACACTTCACAAAGATAGACTTTGAGCAGATACCAAGAGAGTAGAATTGCACTGTAGATGCCATGGCTACAATTGCTTCACTGATTGATTTACCTCCAAACGAGACCCGCTATGAGTTCTTGGTGGATAACCTTTTGGTTCCTTCATATGAGATCATGCCTACTGAGACGATATGTGTTGTCGGTCCTGAATCCCAGTTATATGGTTCCATTTTCACATACCTACATGACAATACTCTACCTCCTGATCTATCAAATAACCAACATCGCACTTTCATTCGTCAATCCTCTCGATATGTCATTTTAGCTCATATCCTATACCGACGAGGTCTAGATGGCACTCTTCTTAGATGTTTAGAAAGCGACGAAGCTCAAATTGCATTACGTGAAGTGCATGAAGGGATATGTGGTCCACATGCTAGTGGTCCTACCTTGGCCAAGAAACTCATCAGGACTGGATATTATTGGCCCAATATGGAAAAAAACTCATATCAGTTTGTCAAGAAATGTAAGCAATGCCAAATTCATGGAGACCTCATGCATGCACCAACACAAGAACTTCAACCACTTGCGTCTCCTTGGCCCTTTTGTCAGTGGGGACTCGATCTCATAGGCAAGATTCACCCTCCTTCTTCCAATGGTCATAAATTCATTATCATTGCCACATAATATTTTACAAAATGGATTGAAGTCATGCCTCTCACACAAGTCACAGGAAAACAGATTGCTACATTCATCCTCAACTATATCATTTGCTGATACGTATTCCTGTTTCCATTATCACTGATAACGGGTGTCCCTTCAAAAATTAAAATGTTCATGAACTCTGTGACCGCTTCCATATTTCCCATCATTTCTCCACACCATATTACCTGCAAGGTAATGGCCAAGCTGAGGTGTCTAATAAAACAATCCTTAAAATCCTAAAGAAGACAGTCGACGATGCTGGTCGTAATTGGCATATCCAACTTCATCCTACACTTTGGGCCTACCGCACACGTGTCCGCACACCTACAGGAGCTACACCCTATTCACTTGTCTATGGCACTGAAGCCATCTTGCCTATTAAGGTCGAGCTACCCTCTTTACAGGTTTCTTTGCAAAACATCATCAGTGATGAAGACTATAGGGTCTCTCGCTTACAAGAGCTGGAACTATTGGATGAACGAAGACAAACTACTTTTAATCATCTCAAAGCTTACCAACAACGAATGAGTCGCAACTACAATCATAAGGTCAAGCCTCGCACATTTGAGGTAGGTGATTTGGTTCTCAGAGAAAACCCCAAAAATCAGCAAGACAGAGAGAAGAAGGGCAAGTTCAAACCAAATTGGCTTGGTCCTTACATCATTACAGCAGCATATGGATCTGGGGCATATCAGCTCTCAACTATAGAAGGTGAACCTTTGGAGGATCCTATCAACAACATGCACCTTCACAGGTTTTACACATAGCTCTTTAGAGTATCCTAATTCAAAAAATACAAAAAAATCAAAAAATTCAAAAATACAAAAAAAATTATAAAACAAAAAAAAAATCGTTACTTGGTGAAAACCTGGCAAACAGGTGCCTTGTGACACAAAAAACATTGAAAAAATCAAAAAAATCAAAACAGTAAAGAGAAACATTTCGTTCAACGGTGAAAACCACTTCAGTGGCGCCCTGGGCAAGTACCATGATGAAAACTGGGTCACCAGCATCATGTGTAGAGACATTGCTCCTCCCTCCTTCAGGATTCTCTTTCATCACTTCACTTTGCACACACTCACGACCTATTCGTTCATAATAAACTTACCCATTCCCATCATGGCTTGTTATTGATCTACCCAAGATTGGTTAGCCATTCATAATAAACCTCCCTTTTCACCTCCCTTTCCATCCATAATAAATCAGATCCTATCTATGGCTAAGGCAAATCCTACATCTAGTGATGGGTGTGGAACTGAGAACATCACATGTTTCAAGGAGTACAATTTTTTCCAGCTTCCTTCAGTCTATCCGCGCACAATCCGCAATAAAGAAATATTTGCATCACAGATCTGCAATAAAGTTTCATCTTCTCCGCAATAAAGTATCAGTTTCATGGATTCAGTCAGTTTCAGATGAGACACAGCAGCAACAATGGGCTTCAACAAATCAAATCTTTCAACAGACTCAGACAACATATGGTTCCGTGCTATCTATCCTTTTTGTGAAAGTAAACATTGTGACCACAATCAAATAAGACTTATACAAGTGACAAGAGACACTAAACTTGAGGGCTACAGTGGATGTTGGTGTCGAGTCTTGGTTTTCTTTTGATTTCATCTTTTTTGGTGACATGTCTTTTAGCTTTTCTGGGATGTCTCTGACTAGAGATTCTATCTCCAAGATGTCTTTGACTAGAAAGGCAAGGATGGGGTATCGTCACCTATTTGTATTTGCCATCTGTGGATTGTCTCTTAGCAATGCTATGAATTGTCCAAGGATATGAGGACACTGTGAGTCTAGTGTGAACTAGGGCATTCCTTGTTTGCGACTGTCTTATCTCCATGCAAATGGGTACAATGACTTTCTGGGTCAAACATATGCTTCGATTGTCATATCCTATTTTTCCATAATAAAGCTCAATGATGATAATGCACAAGAAGCTCTTTTACTTTCATATCTTTTGTCTTCCATCCCCCTTTCTTGATTGACTTCCATTATCCTTTTCGAATCCACGTAGCCTGCTATCACATGATTGAGTATTATGACATGCCAAAAACATTTGTATCTCATGTAGTTTGCACCTGCATTACCACATAAAAGGCATTTCATACATACATATATATATATATATATATATCACAACTGCATCACATCCTGCACACAACACCTGTTAGCACAATTTACATTTGCATTATCATTATCATTTGCATTACATACATTCACATTTGCATTGGCATAACATATAAAACATAAAAGAACAAATATTGCATTGCATCATGTACATATTCGCATCCATAACATAGGCATACATCATAAGAATATCTCATCACATAGGTACACATGCATATAGCTACCGCAAAGATGAATCATCTCATATATATATAATCATAAAGTGTCATGATACAATGATGTCAAAATCATATGGCTACAAAAGCACTCGTAGGTGTCTACATCATCATACAAAAGTGGTACAATACTGATACATAGGGAGCCCTCTACGGCTATGATGAACTCCCTCCCTCAGAGCCTCCTGGCCTCGATGGAATCTGAGCCCCTGAAGGACCCACCCTAGGATCATCCCTCCTATCTCCTCTATCTGGTGGTGGTGGAGGACCCATAACCCCTCCACTCGATGCTTGTCTCCTCCAGCGCCCTCCCATAGCTGTCGCTGTATGCGATGGTCTATGGAAGCTCCTCGCCCACTGATCCACTGACACTGCACCATAATAGAGATCCCACCAGTAGGCAATCTCCTCCCCTGCCCGCAAGAGATAAGCATATCCTGCCCTTGTGTCCTCCGCTGCCTATCTCCTCGCCCTTAGCGCTGTCTCAGCCTCTGTATAACGTTGAATAGCCTGATCCCGCTCCTTCTCAGTATCTCTGAGCCTCCTCCTAAGCCGATACCTCTCCTTCTCCAACTCCTGGATCTCATCTGCCTGGCCTTGGCAGATCTCCCTTAGCTCTATCAGCTCATCCTCCTCTGCATCAGCTCCCTCCGCCTCTGCCTGTGGCTCCCCCTATATGGGTGCCTACCCCTGTGCCTGTACCTGTACTAGTACCTATCCCTGTATCTGTCCCTGTCCCTGTACCTGTACCTGTCTGGGACCTTGTGCTGCTGGCACCTATAGCGGCAATCCATCGCGACCCCTCACCACCCGAGCTTGTCTCTCCTCTCCACCCTCCCTTCGAGGTACAACCCTCCTCTCTCCAACTACTCCCCTCCTCCTCCGTCAGCCTTTTCCCCCATCACCTCCACCATCATCATCATCCCCACCCCCATCTCCATCCAAGGGCTCTCCCAGATCTATCAAGTGTGGGAAGGGATGCTCCGCCCAGTATGTTGTATACTCGGCATCCATGCCGGCATCCTCAATCTCTAGCCACATGTCCCAGGGTAGGGGCATCATCTCTACTAGCTGTGTAACTACCTGATCATATGATAATAGGGGTCCAAACTACGCCTGATCTCTCACAGTCCATGCATACATGCCTGAGTCCCGTGGCATCCTCTGGATCCTGCCAAACTGTCGGCCAACGCTGTCCACTAGCTGCCTCTCCAGCACATAGGGCATCCGCCCAATCAGATACCTGCTCCGGAAGGTGTAAGGAAGCTCAACTGCATCGTCCTCCCACTGCTCGCATCCCAGATATGGCCTCCATATGACCACATCAATATCATCTATCACTCGCCGCCAGTGCTCCAACCTACCAATCCGTGGCTGCAACGTGATCATATCATACAAGTGCATAAAGCTGCATCCATGTCCCCTGCCTCTGAAGTGTATTGGCCTCGTCACTAGCAGATGCTCATAAGCCCACACCTGCAACAATGTCACCCCACAACCCAATCCCACTGATCCATGGTATACGAACTGATGCAGCTCATAGTAGAGGTGTGACAGCACACACAGTCCCCAAGCATATCTGGTGTGCTACGTCACCAATGTCTCTAGTGCTCCTCCCCAACCCACAGCCAACCCCCGTGTCTCCCTATCCGGACACAGGAACCCACTGATCGCTCCTCCTACCACTGCTGGCAGCGCTAGCCCTGTGGCTATCATAGTGTCCCACGCCACATGTCCTGCCCTCATCTCTAGTCCTGGGTCCTGGAATACTTGTCTCAGGGCCTCTCTATCTCCATCTCGATCATCTGGGATCAACTCCCTATCGATCGGTATCCTCAGTATCCTATATACATCCTCTAGGGTGACTGTCGTCTCACCCATCTGCAAATGAAAAGTACAGGTCTCAGAGTGCCATCTCTTTGCCAGTGTAGTCAACAGTCCCATGTTTGCCTGAAACTCAGGCACATATAGAACATGTCTCAATCCCATCTCCTCAATAGCAGCTCGCTCCTCGACTGTCAGCTCAGGTCGCAACCTCTGCGTAGACGGGAATCTCTCCCGTGACTCCAGCATTGGCAAATACTCCTGCAGTCAAGCAAATCATTCATGTCAGTCATAGTGGCATTCCTTGTTTATCACAAAATGCTACTTTTTATCTAAATGCATATTGCTATCTACCCTAGTGACAATCACTGTTCATCACAAAGTGTTGCTTCTATCCTAGTGGTATTCCTTGTTCATCACAAAGTACTATGTGTGTGACACTCACTGTTCATCACAAAGTGTTACTCACATTTGCACTCACTGTTCATCACAAAGTGCCTTGATCTATTCTAGTCCTCCCTAGAGGACCTGCTTGAGTGTATCCTCTTAGCAGCTTATCCAATCGACAACGTATGTTCATCATATAACTGCCGATTTGACCTAGAAGACACAAATTCACATTTTTGGACACAAATGCGTTTTCCTGACATAAATGTGCATTTATTGCTCTACTTACCATGCATTAATGACAAAATTAAATGCGTCAAAGTACGAGGAGGTTTGGTGGTACTTACCGGCTCTCCTGCCTCTCCTGGCCTCTGAAATCGGTGAACGCAGTCGAATCTATGAATGAAGGCCATCGCTGCTGACTGCTGCTGTTCTTTTTTCGCTCTGCAATCTACTCTCGTGAATGTGTAGATGACAATGAGGATGTATTTTCCCCCCGTGGTCTATCTTATAGCCTACCCTACCCCTGGCTCTCGTTTCCCGAGTCAGTCTTCATTATCCCGTGACTCTGTCACTTTATCCGGTTAGTCCATTCTATCCTGTCTTTCTTATCGAGAGATTGTTTGCAATCTTTTCAGACATTTTCATCCAATCTCTCAAGGGGGCATATCATTCCCATCTTGGGGCAACTCTGTATCAGTTCATATTATTTTATTTGAAACAACGCGACAAGCCACATTGTCTCAAAGAGGGGCAAAATGTAGACACCTAAAATTGTCCAATCTAATTAAATAAATATTTTATTTATTTAATTACTTTAGCCTAATTCTTCTATTAATTAAATAAATCTTTATTTATTTAATTAATTCATTTATCCTCTTCTAGCCTTATTTCTCATTTAAATAAATACATTTATTTATTTAAATTATCCTTTTCCTAAATTAAATAAATATCTTATTTATTTAACTATCCCACTTCTTCTATTAATTAAATAAATCTTTATTTATTTAATTAATTCATTAACCTTTTCTACCCATGACACATGTCATTCATCTCTTAATTCATACACTACCTACCCCTTTCATTATTTTATTATTTCTTTTACCTACCCTCTAATCATAGCCGACCTCCTTTTACACCTCTCAATCTTATCCCTCCATTTCATATAGTGTCTTCTATATAAGGAGATGCTTCCTTCATTATCAAACCCTAATCATTCATTCTAATGAATCATCTTTTATGCACTTGACTACACTACGATCCTACTTGCAACCACATTCCGTTCTTTGTTGAGCTCTTGTGCACATAAAATCTGAGAGCAAATATATCAAGCAAGATCAATGGAGATAGGAAGAATGGAGATCCAAACCCTATTGGACATGTGATGGTATAATCTTTGTGATTTCATTTGATTTGCATTGTCTTAGGTAATCTTCATATGTTATGGTGGATCTTTGTTGTTGTTAGGCTAGGGTTTTGTGGTTGAATTCATTTAGTCTTTCAATATTGTTATTATTGTTATCCATTTTCACCATATACACCTCCTATTTATACTATGACAAATCCTTTTGTGGGAAATATACACGTGCAAAGTGTACCTGAAGAGGGGAAAATAGATTTGAAGGTCAAATGGTCAAAAACATAACGAAATAAACATGCAAAATGCTAAAATATCATTAAAAGACCATTTCACCTTGCTATTTTACCTTCTCCTTTGGATTGAGCTTGATGAAGTGAAGGCACCCCTTGATAATGCTCCACTTGATGTGCTCCTTTGATTGCTAGTTGTGGATGGCTCTCCAATGTTGTGCACAAATGAAATGGATTTGAAAAATGATAAGGATGAGATGATCAAGTTGCCAAGATGATTTCCTGGGCTCAAAAGGGCAGCATAAACTTATTGGATTTCAAGATGTTTTAGAATGAAGGGATGGAGCCCTATTTTATAGGAAGAGGAGAGGAAAATAGATGGCTAGGATGAATTCAAGATGAAGGGCTAAGATTTACTTGTGAGCTCACACAAGGTCCAAGAGAGGGTGTGGAGACCAAGAAATATGCCTTAAAGGCATTTCGTATCTCCACACTCCACAAGATGCATTGGGGGAATTAAAAATTCTCCAAAAAAGGATATCATGGGGATTGGAGGAATAAAAAGGAATTAAAAATTCCTTGAGAGAGGGTATGCCTAGAGGAATGCGTGATTTAGACAATCTTACATTCACCTAGGAAAAGAGCATTTAAAGCTAGTGGCTGGATAAAAAGGACAAAGAGTTGACTTTGTGGCTAAACATACTGATTAACCATGAATGACTCATTAGGAGGGGGATTAGAGGAAATGTTAGGTGGGATTAATATTTGTAGGAGAATTTGACTAGGAGAGAGAATGAGCGGAGGGAAGAAAAAATTAGAAGAATAATGTTAAGTGAGTTTAGGGAGTTTCCAGAAGAATGAATTAAGAAGATAATTTCTAGGAATCATGTAGGTTAACTAATTAATTGAAATTAATTAGCTAAGAGGAAGATTTGTGAGGATTTGATTTTTTTAGAAGAATAAAGAAAGGGATTTATTTATTAAATAGATCAATCATATGCTACAATAACAATATTAATTATATTTAATTAATATTGAGAGGAATTTGAATTAACATAATTAATTAATTAATTATGCAAGGAATTAAAAATAATTAAAATAATTATTTTTAAGTGTCTACATTTTGCCCCTCTTTGAAGTGAGGTGTGATGACACATTGATTCAAAGAATAATCTTGTTTTGATGCTGATATTGGTTTGATAGGATGCCTCGGCTCTTGATTGATAGATTATGGTATGGTGATGCCCCCTCAGGAGATCAATTGAGGTATTTGATCTTTGGAGTTTTGCGAAATTGATATCCCGATAGATTTGATTTGATTCAATTGATAAGATCTAGATTCAGTCTGGTTTCAAGAAGAATTCATCCTGTACAAGACAAAGATGATCAAAGTGTCTGGTTTCAGGAAGGATTCATCCTATATAAGACATGATTGATCACAATATCTAGTTTTAGGAAGGATTCATCCTGTATAAGACATGATTGATCACAATATCTGGTTTTAGGAAGGATTCATCCTGTATAAGACATGATCGGAGTGTCTGGTTTCAGGCAGGATACATCCTATATAAGACATGACTGATCACAACGTCTGGTTTCGGGAAGGATTCATCCTGTATAAGATATGATCAGATCACAATGTCTAGTTTCAGGAAGGATTCATCCTGTATAAGATATGATTGATCACAACGTCTGGTTTCAAGAAGGATTCATCCTGTATAAGACATGATTGATCACAACATCTGGTTTTAGGAAGGATTCATCCTGTATAAGACATGATCAGATCACAATGTCTGGTTTCAGGAAGGATTCATCCTATATAAGACATGATCAGAGTGTCTGGTTTTAGGAAGGATACATCTTGTGTAAGACATGATTGATCATAACGTCTGGTTTCAGGAAGGATTCATCTTGTATAAGACATGTTCAGAGCATCTGGTTTCAGGAAGGATACATCTTGTATAAGACATGAATCATAATCAGAATTGATTATGTGAGGAAAAAATAGAGGAAGAAAAATTAGGGTGGAAGGGATAGATGAGGAACAAATATAAAGCAGTCGTGAGGTATTTGGAAAGAATAATACGAGATGCAAGACCGTTGAGGAAAATGGGGGAAATTGAGAACTCCATGGGATTATTGAGTTTAGGATTTGATGGAATGATGGTGAGATTTTGTTCACAACAAATGTGGAGAGCCAACCTAGTTTGATGTTGCCCTAAGTGACTTGCACCACTGATTATAGAAATCAGGATACCATGAGAAACCCAGGGCATGGACTGACTCTATAGACAAACGAGAATTTATTGCACACAACAATGCAAGTGTTAAGAAACACTAATACAAAGTTGTGGGTTCGTGCAAGGAAACCCTCAAACACACCGATACCTCTTGTACATGAGAAGGTAAGTGTTGATAAACACTAGTACCAGGTTGTTAGTTTATACAAGAAGGATCCAAAACATGTCATACTATGAAATATGCCCCAGTATGTGCCTATCATAATGTACCTGGATATGGAAGAACCCAGGCAATCATAAATAGTGGTAGTCGTAGGGCAAAAGATGCAAGCCTATATGAAAAGATCTAACAAAATCTAACAAGTCTCCTCCTTACAACCACATGATACCTCTTGCCAAGAGTAGAACTAGGATGGACTTGGGATTGTTTCTCAAGACTTCTTGAAGCTTACACATAGAGGCATAAAATCTCAGTTTCAATGGGACATTCCCTATTCATGACTCAGGTGAAGACTCATCATCATACACATGTTTTATTGGAAGGCGGAAAAGAAGGAATGTTGTGCATGGGTGGGCTGGATGGCAAATGATTTGTAGTATCGACATGATAGACAGTGGATCCAGTTCTTTACCTTGGCGTCTGCACAGAGGTTTTCACCAAGGTACTTGTCCATAGCGCCACCAAGTGGTTTTCACTGATGGACGAATTGTTTTTTTCTTTCTTTTTCTAATTTTTTAATTTTTTTGTGTCATAAGGTGCCTATTTGCCAGGTTTTCACCAAAGTGATGATTTTTTCAGGATCTTTTTCTCATTTTAAAAAAAAAAAATTCTTGATTTTTTTTTTTTTGACAATTTAAGACTTTCTGAGGACTAAGCATAAAATCTTTTGAGGTGCATGATATTCATTGGATCATCCAAAGGATCGCCTTCAGGAGTAGCCAACTAATAAGCTTCTGATCCATATTTCGCTATGATTACATATGGTCCAAGCAAATTAGGCTCAAACTTGCCTTTCTTTTCTCTTTCTTGTAGATTTTTTTGATTCTCCATGAGGACAAGATCACCAACTTGGAATTCTCAGGTTCTGAATTTTTTATGATAACTCATGCGCATACGGTTTTGATATACCCGGAGATGATTCAAGGCCTTGAGGTGCCTTTCATCTAACAATTCTAGCTCTTGTAAGCGGACAATTTTGTATTCTTCCTCTGGTAGGATGTTTTGTAGCGATACCCTTAGAGAGGGGATCTCAATCTCAAGGGGAAGGATGGCTTCGAAACCAAATACTAGAGAATAAGGAGTGGCACCTGTGGGGGTGCGGATGGAGGTGCGGTAGGCCCACAATGCAGGATGGATTTGGAGGTGCCAATCATGGCCTGCTTCATTGACTGTCTTTTTGAGGATTTTTATTAAGGTTTTATTAGAAGCCTCATCTTGGTCATTACCTTGGGGGTAATATGGAGTGGAGAAGCGGTGTTGGATGTTGATTTTTTGGCAGAGTTCTTTGACATCCTGGTTCTTAAATTGTTTACCATTATCTGTGATGATAACTTTTCGGATGCCATATCAGCAGATTAGGTAGTTCAGGATGAATTTGAATATTTGCTTGCTGGTGGTGAAAGTAAGAGGGATAGACTCTACCCACTTGGTGAAGTATTCGGTGGCAGTGATAATGAATTTATGTCCGTTGGAAGATGAAGGGTGGATTTTCCCAATGAGATTAAGCCCCTGATGCGAGAAGGGCCATGGTGTAATGAATGGCTGAAATTCTTGTGACGGTGCATGAATCTTGTCACCATGCTACTGGCAAGGGATGCATTTCTTCACATAATTGTATGCATCTTCTTCCATTTTAGGCCAATAGTATCCTGTTCTCAAAATTTTTTTAGCCAATGTGAGTCCACTTGAGTGTGCCCCATAGATACCCTCATGTACTTCACGTAATGCGCATTCTGCTTCTTGTTTATCTAAACACCTTAGGAGGGAACCATCAAAATGCTTTCTAAACAAGGTGTCTGCAAGGATGGTGTAACGGGCACATCGGTGGATGAAGGTTTGTTGTTGGGTTTTGGTGAGGTGTGGGGGAATGGTGTTGTCTTTGAGGAAAGCAAAGGTTTCTTGGTACCAAGGGGACTCGAGACCAACGAGAACACACACCATTTCAGACTCTGGTAGGTCATATGCCAGTATAAACAATTGCTCGACCAAGAACTCACACTTCTGACTATGTGCTGGCATTTGAAGGAGGGAGCCAATGGTAGCCATTGCAACTGCAGCCCTATTGTTTGTTCGTGGGATTTGGTCAAACTTGATTGTCCTGAAATGTTGCTTAAGATCTTGAACCATGGTACAGTAGGGAAGGAGTTTATCATCTTTTGTCTGGTATTCATCATTGACTTGTTTTATGATGAGTTGGGAATCGCCATAGACTTGTAATTCCTTTATTTTCCAGTGGATAGCCAAGCGTAAACCTGTGATGAGGGCCTCGTATGTTATTGGTACATGCAAAGGCTATCTTGTATGATTTGGGGATGCCATCTCCTTGAGGTGTGACCAATAATATTCTTGCCCCTGATCCATTTTGAGTGTAGGAGCCATCAAAATACAATTGCCATGTAGTAACAATCATAATGAACTCATCTGGTAATTCTGTGAGAAGAGGTTGGTCACCTAGAAGTGGAGCTTCAACCAACTGATCTGCAATGACCTATCCCTTGATTGATTTTCTGTCCACATATTCAATGTCAAACTCACTTAAGAGCATGACCCATTTGGTGGTTTCGCTAGTGAGAGCAACTTTGGACAAGAGATATTTGAGTGGATCACTTTTAGTAATTAATTTTGTCTTATTATTTAGCATATAGTGTTGTAGTTTCTATGTGTTGAACACTAATGCCAAACATGCTCTTTCAATGGGGGTGTAATTGAGTTCATATCCTACCAACATCCGACTGATGTAGTAAATGGCGTGTTCCTTCCCTTGATCATCTATTTGCGCCAATAATGCCCCCAATGCCACTGCAGTAGCACATATATACAAAATAAGGGGTTTTCCAGGAGAAGGAGGCATCAATACGGGAGGTGATGCTTCACATTCTTTTAATTTCTCAAAGGCCTTTTGACATAGGCAATCCCATTTAAATTTTGTGTCTTTACGCAACAGGTGTGCAAATGGATGGCACTTGTCTGCTAGCTGTGAAATGAAACACCTGACAGATTGGAGTTTTCCCTAGAGATTGCGCAGTTGTCTGAGAGTTTTTGGCGGAGACATTTCCATAATAGCTTTTACCTTTGTGGGATCAACCTCGATGCCTCTGCGGGAAACAATGAATCCCAGAAGTTTTTCCGATGTGACGCCAAACACACACTTTTTGGGATTTAGGTGCAACTTGTATTTTTCCAATCTTTCGAAGATCTGTTTTAGAATGGGGATGTGTTCTTGTCTTGTCTTGGATTTTCCTAGCAGATCATCCACGTAGTCCTCCATAATTTTGTGCAAGAGGTCATGAAAAATTGTTGTCATTTGCCCATTGATACGTAGGTCCAACATTTTTAAGGCCAAAAGGCATGACCCGATAACAGAAAGTACCCCATGGTGTTGTGAATGCAGTTTTATGCTGATCCTCATTTGCTATCTTGATTTGGTTGTATCCAGAAAACCCATCCATTAGCGATAACATTTCATGTCCTGCTGTAAGGTCCACAATCATGTCTATATTGGGGAGTGGGAAATCATCTTTAGGACAAGCTATATTTAGATCTCAGAAATTTGTGCAGATGTAGATGCCCCTAGTAGGTTTGCCGACAGGTACAATGTTGGAGACCCATTCAACATAATCTATTGGTTTGATAAATTCTATGTCTAACAACTTTTGGAGTTCTGCCTTGACTAGGAGTGCAATATGTGGGTGCATTTTACACAATTTTTGTTTTACAAGTTTTGCATCTGGGCGGACGACGAGATTGTGTTCCACCAAGGCAGGGTCCAGCCCTGGCATATCGGAATAGGACCATGCAAAATTGATTTTTACCTCTGTAAGGAAGTTGATGAAGTCTTGTTTCTTGATTTCTGTGAGGGATTTGGCAATGAGCATATTTTTCAAGATGACCTTGGTGCCCATGTTGATGCTGTCTGTTTCTTCTATCAACAAATTTGATTTGTCCCGTGGAAGGTAACCAATGGTAGGGAGGTCAAATCCCTCATCGTCAAGTGCCTTTTCCAGGTTTTCACTTTCAGATACGCCCTTTGTTTTTATTTCTTGTTCATCCAAAGGTGCCTCAGGGAGGTTTTCACCTAGGGAATCATATCTTTTTCTTTTATTATCTTTTTTGTGGCTAAGGGCATTGACTTGACTACCAAAGTATCCCTTTTCATGTAGTTGAATACCCTTGATTCTACTACAATCTTCCATATTTTGCGCTGTTAGGAGAGTAATGAGAGCATTATCGTTGGTGCAGATATCTAAAGTGGGTTTGTCTCGTTGGCCCCAATCAATGAGTTTAGGACAGACAAGATGTAGGTCATGTGAAGTGGGAGGGGTTACGGGGGTGATGGTATTGATGTAAGCATCCAAGAAGATATCTTTCTCATATTCATAAGGCATTTCATGGAATTCCTCTTCATCAACGCTTTCGATATCCTAAGAAGGACTAAAAGGGGCACCAGCGATAGTAATCTTAAGCACCAGGGTGTACCCCAAACCTCTATTGTATCTGTAGGAGATAGGATTTATGGGTGTTTTTCTTCCTTTCTCCTCTGGTCCCAGGCCATGTCCTTTGTAATCCATTTTTTCAACTATGGCAGATGCTTTTGGGTACATTTCTTTTGCATTGTTAGGAGAGCAATAAGAGCATTATCGTTAGTGTAGATATCTAAAGTGGGTTTGTCTCGTTGGCCCCAATCAATGAGTTTAGGATGGACACGATGTAGCTCATGTGAAGTGGGAGGGGTTACGGGGGTGATGGTATTGATGTAAGCATCCAAGAAAATATCTTTCTCATATTCATAAGGCATTTCATGGAATTCCTCTTCGTCAACGCTTTCGATATCTGAAGAAGGACTAGAAGGGGCACCAACGATAGTAATCTTAGGCACCGAGGTGTACCCCAAGCCTCTATTGTATCTGTAGGAGATAAGATTTATGGATGTTTTTCTTCCTTTCTCCTCTGGTCCCAGGCCGTGTCCTTTGTAACCCATTTTTTCAACTATAGTAGATGCTTTTGGGTACATTTCTTTGGATATTCTTGTTGGATCTTCATCTTCTTCCTGGTACAACCATGAAGAGATATCTACTTCGAGGCTCTTGTTATCAAGTGGGACCCATTACTGGAAGGTGGTGTTTTGGTATTGCATGACTGGTTTTGGGTCCTTTTCTATCTCTTTTGGTTTGCCAAATGACTTAGGAGAGAGAGGGAGGTTGCCTATTAATAAGACGTCCTCCAATTTGTATTCTCCATAGCCATTGTCCAAGATCTTGATTTGATTATCTGGTTGGGATGATGTGGAGGCAAAATTTGATGTGTCAGATGGAGGCGTTGGCGAGGGTCTATTTAGTGGGCAATGATACAGATGCTTCCCCTCTAATAGTTTGCAATATTGAAAAGGTTGGGGATCACCTTTGATAGTGATCTCTCTTCCGTTATAGGGGAATTTGATGCATTAGTGATAGGTGGAGGGTATGGCCTACAAGGAATGAATCCATGGCCTCCCGAGGAGAATGTTGTAGGGGAGGTCAAGATCTAGTATTTGGCAAGGGGTTTCAATTGTAATGGGGCCCACTTGAAGAGGTAAGGTGACCATGCCCTTTGAAATTATTTATGCATCATCATATGCCTTTATTGTGATCCTTCCTGATGTGTCTATCATATCTTCAGAAAGTCCCAATTGTTTTATTAATTTGTATGTACACAGATTAAGCTCGGATCCACCGTCTATTAGGATACATTTGACCTTGTGCTTGTGGATAATAGCTTCGATGTGCAAAGGTTTGTTATGGTCTTCATCTACGGGAGCATCTTTGGAGTTAAATACAATGTGTTGCTGGGTAGCAAGGTTTCCAATGAGGGCTTGGAATTGGGTGTCGTTGATGTTATCAGGAACGCGTGATTGCAGAAGGGCTTGTTCCAAAATTTCTTTATGGATCAGGGAAGTCTTGAGAAGTTCTAAAATGGAGATCTGCGCTGGTGTCTTCCCAAGTTGATCAAGGAGGTCATATCGGCAGGTGGAAGACATGGGTGGGGGGTTTGGTGGGGGAGGGACTCCTTGGATGGTGACCCTTCCTCGGCGTGTAGTTGCATTGCAGTCATTCTGGAAATGGGAGGTGGAAGGCGTGGTGCCTTGAATGACTATCCTAGCAGGATTTGATCTACTTTAGGAAGAAGGAGGTTTGACTCCTTGGGTGGTTATGACATTGACATGATTGTCTGCAGGTTCAATGTGACCTACTAAAAAATCAAAACTGGTTATGTGATTAGTGTAGTCATAACCCATTGCGTTAGATGATGAGCCTTTTCCTTTATCATGCTTCGGGAAGGGTTCCTAGTACATTTTGAGTTTGTCATTGTTATTACCAGGTTTTGCATTTGCTACTTCAATCTCACCTCTATCAATGAGATCTTGTATGTAGATCTTTAGTTTCATACACTTTTGTGTATCATGTCCCTTGATACAATGGTATTCACAATACTCATTTTCACTATACCATCTTGGTTTAGGTTGATTGGGGTCAAACGGGTGAGTGATTGGAAAAACCACTATACCTGCTTGGACAAGTTTTTGAAACACCACTTCAATAGGCTCAGCCAGAGGAGTGAAATCTCTTAGAGTCCTATTATTTGATCGGGGTGGTCGTCCTTGGATTGAGACATTGTTGTGAGGTTTTTGGGATTGATTTTGGTTGTTGAATTGATGATTGTTGGTGGTGGATTTTGGGGAAGCGGTCATGGTTTGGACCCGCTTTGCATCAATTATACCATCATTGAACACATTTTTGTTTTTGGACCAGAATTTTGGCTTGTCGTTATAATAAGAGGAAGAACTTTGTGTTGATTTCTGGTAATGTTTCAAGGTTCCTTCCTCCTACAAGACACGTTCGAGGGCAAGGCCCTTATCTATCAATTTTTGGAAGGATTTGATACATTGAGATATTAAAGGTCTTGAAAGTTCAGGCACCAAGTTCTTTTGGAATAGCTCAATTTGATGTTGTTCTGGCATGTCCCACTAGAATTTCTTGATAAGATGTCGCCATATTTGTAGGAAATTGGCGAAGGTTTCTTCGGGTCTTTGTTTTGTATTACATAAGTCCATCATAGGTACATCATTAACCATGTTGTATGCATAGTGGGCCACAAATTTTTCTACCAAGTCTGGAAAAGAGACAATGGAACCTCGTGGTAAAGATGAGAACCATGCCAAGGTGTCTCCCGTGAGACTCTTGGGAAAGAGTCTTCGAAGATAAAGGTCACTATAGGATAATTCTTGGCATAAGATGTGGAATTCTTGGACATGGTCGCGGGGATCTCCTTTGCCTTCATACTTGGTGAATTTAGGGATCTCAAATCTCAGGGGATATGGTGCAACTGATATAGACAGGTTGTAAGGACAAGGGTAAAACTCTTCAAACAAGTAAGTTTTCCTTTTATTAGTCCTTTGTTTCATGTCCTTGATGATACTCTTCATGTCTTGAATTTCCTTGATGAGTTCTTGTTGTGGACTTTGATATTGATGAATTGTATTTGCCCCAAGAATTGGATGAACCAAAGAAGGTGCACCACCACCAATATATTGATATGATGAGGAGGTGAGAATGTGGGATGTGATGACCGATGTCACGGGGGTTTGAGGGATAGTTGGTTGTGGTCCACTAACTGTTGTGACGGGATTGAATACGGCCCAGATAAAATTTGCGACATTGTTGGGAGGAAGGAAAGTTTGTGGAATAGAAATTTGTCGTTGAATAGAAGGAGGTGGTATAGAAGTTTGTTGGAGAATGGATGAGATTGGATTTGATAGTGGTATGGATGGTAAGGAGGAAGAAGGTGGGATGGAGACCATGGTGGGAGGTACCGCGGGCGGCATTGATTGAGCCTAGATGATTGATGGGGCTGCAATTGATTGAGTTTGAATAGTAGGTGAAGCACTTTGTGTGGGAGCAAGGTCTCTTTATGGTTGTTGGGTGAGATCGGATCTTTTAAATTCAGATGGAAGTTGAGCTCCATGTTCAAGGAGAGTTTTCAGAAGTGCTGTAGGATTGTGTTTAATAAACTTTTCCATCATCTCTTGGTTATAAGAATCCACTAGGAAAGTTTGCACTTCCGGACAAAGTTCATCTTGGTTAACCATGTCAAGATTTTGACTTTGATTTTGATCGCTAGGTTACCCACTTTGTGTATGATCTTGTGTGGGATCTTCATATAGGACACCAATGTCTGGCATGCCATATTGTTGTTCAGCCATCTTTTTCTTTTGGGATCTAGTTGCGACCATACACAATATTTGTGATGAAAGGACTTAGGAAATTTGAGGATGATTGATGGAGGAGGTATGGTAGTGATGGTTTAGAATAAATTTGATGACTAGGTTGTCTTTGGTATGAACATGAAGGATCGATTTGAATGGCAAGTTGTATGAAGGGATACGACCACCTTGATTTGGATGATAGTTGGTGTTTCAAAGGACAAACTTGAATGTTGATGGAGATGACGGACTCTTAGCTTCTCCCTTAGGCTTATGAAAAATGGGATGGACAAAGTTTTGATGCAATTTTGGACTTTGTGTGGGTAATGACTTGGACAATTGTTTGTGTCTTGACAAATGTTTTTGCAAAGTGTTTGGGGATAATGATGTGTTTTTAGTTTACTCTTGGCAGGTATGTATCAAACAAAGCAAACATAGTGATCAAATGCATATTATATCAAAGACACTCATGCTCATATACAATGTTCTTAAGGCTAGCAAGGACAATAGTGATTGAATCCCAATTGGTTTCCCATCTACACTTACCCAGAGTTGACACTTAGATGCTTGACCCCACTGGCTTCCTTCCACGACACTCACTTCTCGGGGCAGCCAAACATCAATTCCCATGAAAACTCCTCATGGCAAACTTTGTGTCTCTACTAAGGGCCATAAGAATATGGGTCGCTTCAGAGGTCCGACCTCCTGCACCAATGACTAGAAGGTTTTTGGCCACTATGAACAAGCTGTTTAGTAAGTCTTCCCGTTAGGAGCTACCCTTCGAAGTTGCGCAAGAGCAATTGAGGCCTATAGCCCAACGAAGCACCAAGAACTTAGTAGTCATGCAAGCGTGATTGAGATCTCTAGGATCCTACTAAGCACCCAATGTAAGAGTGAACTTTCATATAGCCCCAACCATTAACCCTTTCGTAGTTAATGGCATATTTATTATAGTGAGTTGGGAACCCCAGGTCCGGGTGTACTCATTTGGGTCGTTCCCCTCTTACCTTCTCAAAGAGCAAGTTCGGAGGGCAGGCCCGCTAGAGGTAAACACATAATCAAACAAGAAAAGGTTGGAGGGTCTGGATTTCTGATCATTTAGTAAGATGAGAGTATACTTTCCTACCTTTATGCTTTTCTTAAAAACACATAAGACAATGGTTCATTCCATTCTAATTAATATCTAGGTGCCTAATTTAAATAAATGCACAATATTTGGTTGAATCAGCTAGGCAACCTGCAAAACCACTTCATTAGTAGTTTGAAAAATGGAGTCTTCAAAAAGCATCCTGCAAAATAACTTGATTAGTAGTTTGAAAAAATAGAGTCTTCAACAAGCATCCTGCAAAACAACTTGATTAGTAGTTTGGAAAAATAGAGTCTTCAACAAGCGTCCTGCAAAAAACAACAAAATGACAAAAATATTAATTTTTTTGATTTTTGGGAATGAATAGAAAAACATGAATAAAAACTTTTTTACTAATGACAAATGTGGATTTGAAGAAAGCTTTAATGGGTAAATGGGGTTTGACTAGGTTTTTGCCACTTTCCAAGGGATAGGCAAACAAAAAATGGGGATTTTGGAGGAGAGATGAAGGAATGGAAAAATTTGTCAAAGAGGGACAAAGAAACAAAAGTTGGAGATGGATAATATGGGAAAAATTTGGAGGTGATTGGATAAAAGGGGAAGAAGTTATGACAAACCCTAAAAATAGAGAAATATGAGATTTTGTGCTTCAAAAAGTGGATTTTTGGGATAAGGCCCCCAAGGAAGAAAATGTGGAAAATGGCAATGCGGAGAATCTGGTGGAGTTTGGAGGAAAATAGAGTCAAGATAAAGAAGATATGGCAAAAAAAATAAAAAATTTCTACCTTATATTTAATAGAGCGGACAAAAACCTTAGATTTAATAGAGTAGAAACCCCAAATTTAACAGAATAAACAAAATGTCAAAGGTCTAGATTTATGATTGTCTAGATAGACAAGAGCATAATCTCCTACTTTCACACTTTTCTGCAGTCAGACATTATATTGAAACAGAGAAGATAACAGGAAATGAAAAAAAAAAGAAATGCAGACTATAGTTAGCGCCTAAAAATTTCAGACAGATTAACAAAGTAGACAGTAGCACTAACAGATAGAAAAGTGTCAAAGGTCTGGATTTCTGATTGTCTAGATAGACAAGAGCATACTCTCCTATTTTCACACATTTTTGCGGACAGAGCATATAGTCGCGCTAAACAGAATAGAAAAGTGAAAGGTCTGGATTTCTAATTGTCTATATAGACAAGAGCATACTCTCCTAGTTTCACATAGATTATAATTAAACAGAGCAGATAACAGAGCAAATAACAGATCGGATAACAGGAATTCAAATTCCCACAAAAACGCTCGCGCTAATCGCAGAGCTATCGTGTTGAAATTGAAATAGAAACAGAAAAAGAACAGAAACAAAAATGAAACAGAAACAAAAATGAAACAGAAACAGAAAAGAAGCTGTTGCGCAGAAATACAGAGCTGCTATTCTGGAACCTACAAAAAAAAAGAATTTTTTTTTCCTGCAGTCGCGCTATTTTGGAACCTACGTCTCACAACTCACAAAAACCTTAAAAAAAAAAAACATTAGTTCTTAGGGATGTGGGTCCCACCGGGTGTGCCAAAATGAAGAGGGGAAAATAGATTTGAAGGTCAAATGGTAAAAAACATAACGAAATAAACATGCAGAATGTTAAAATATCATTAAAAGACCATTTCACCTTGCTATTTTACCTTCTCCTTCAGATTGAGCTTGATGAAGTGAAGGCGCCCCTTGATAATGCTCCACTTGATGTGCTCCTTTGATTGCTGGATGTGGATGGCTCTCCAATGTTGTGCACAAATGAAATGGATTTGAAAAATGATAAGGATGAGATGATCAAGTTGACAAGATGATTTCCTGGGCTCAAAAGGGCAGCATAAACTTACTGGATTTCAAGATGTTTTAGAATGAAGGGATGGAGCCCTATTTTATAGGAAGAGGAGAGGAAAATAGATGGTTAGGATGAATTCGAGATGAAGGGCTAAGATTTACTTGTGAGCTCACACAAGGTCCAAGAGAGGGTGTGGAGACCAAGAAATATGCCTTAAACACATTTCATATCTCCACACTCCACAAGATGCATTGGAGGAATTAAAAATTCTCCAAAAAAGGATATCACGGGGATTGGAGGAATAAAAAAGATTTAAAAATTCCTTGGGAGAGGGGATGCCTAGAGGAATGTGTGATTTTGAATATCTGACATTCACCTAGGAAAAGAGCATTTAAAGCTAGTGGCTGGATAAAAAGGACAAAGAGTTGACTTAGTGGCTAATCATGCTGATTAACCATTAACGACTCATTAGGAGGGGGATTAGAGGAAATGTTAGGTGGGATTAATATTTGTAGGATAATTTGACTAGGAGAGAGAATGAGTGGAGGGAATAAAAAATTAGAAGAATAATGTTAAGTGAGTTTAGGGAGTTTCCAGAAGAATGAATTAAGAAGATGATTTGTAGGAATCATGTAGGTTAACTAATTAATTGAAATTAATTAGCTAAGAGGAAGATTTGTGAGGATTTGATTTTTTTAGAAGAATAAAGAAAGGGATTGATTTATTAAATAAATCAATCATATGCTATAGTGACAATATTAATTATATTTAATTAATATTGAGAGGAATTTGAATTAACATAATTAATTAATTAATTATGCAAGGAATTAAAAATAATTAAAATAATTATTTTTAAGTGTCTATAGTACCACTGACTCAAACAAATTTTTTAACCCAACAAATACAAAATCTACAACAACGGATGACAACTACGCAAACCGGTAATGACAAAAAGAGATATACGATTCTAGACTTATGTCCTTATTGCTTTGATCATACAATGTACATGCCTTCTTTCCCTCCACATTTTGAAACACCAAATTTTGATAGAGACTTAGGGAAAGGTGATATTAGAGATCACATCAGAGAATTTTTCGCTGCATGTATAGAGGTTGCAACTAAAGACACTTATCTAATGAGATTGTTCCCAAAAAGACTTGGAGGTTCTACCTTGGAGTGGTTTTCACATCTCCCACCAACGATCACATCATGGGGTGAACTAGCTGAACAATTCATTGCTAATTTCTAGCATAACATTGATTCCCTAGTTACATTGATGGATCTATGTGCTGCAAAACAATATAAAAATGAAACATACACAGCCTTCTTACAAAGATGGAGATCTCTATATAGAAGATGCAAGACTATTGTGGAGGCGGGAAAAGCGAGATCGTGTGACTAGGACCTAATCCCACTTTTGCCAACACATTGGGAATACGAAAGAGCCTAGGTAGATAGCTCACTTTGGCTACTTATTGTGAGAAAGAGTGAGCCAAGGATTATCTCTTAGGGTTTCTATTCCTCTTTTTGCAAATGATAAGAAAAACTAGGGTTTGAATGATCAACTAGACCAGGAGATAAAGAATGAAGCATAAATGAACTTGAAATTGCACAAACTTGTAGATCTAAAATTGAGGTACTGAAAGCATGAAAGGGGGAGGATTTTGGATGTGTACCTGATGCTGCAAACTGAGCCAAACTGACTAGGACTAGGGTGCTACACCACTGTCCTATTTTTGCAGACTGGAGGCTGTAACTGAAAGACCGCAAACTAGAGATCTTGAACCTTCAACCTACCAAACTTCACTAATTTTGAGGGGAACCAGGGTGCCACACACTTGTCCTTGAAATTGTTATGCAAATTTGAGACTTTTGGTGGTTCCAGTGCCTTTTCCTGATTTGAAATTGCTTCTGGGTACCTGTTCTTGCACCTGCAACTGAAAAGAGAAGGTTTGGGTGGCTATATAGGGTTTTGCCTTAGTCAAAACTCTAAATTGGTGATCTCCACCTCCACAAATAGTTGATAATATACTGAAAATGTGTGTGCTAGAACCTTGTGTGTATGCAAGATCCTAAAATGAAAGAAACTAGAGCTACCCTATGCATGAGAGTAAACCCTAAATGTAAACGTGAATGTAAATAGTAATGCTTCAAACCAAATACATTAAATTATCTAAAGCATGAATGTAAATGTGCCAATTGATGTAAAGAAGCTCATACAAAGACATGGAAATAACATGAAATCATACCAACCCCCAAGGGAGAGATATTGCCACTAGATCTCCTATTACTCTTCAATGTCTTCAAGGCTCCTAATTGATAAAATGTTGCTTGATGGATGTTTGATGGAAGAATGTTGAATGTTGTTGAAGACTTCAAAGATCTACTCTTTCTCTACAAATAAGGTTCTTTATGCTCCAAAAAACTACCCTTAGATTCTTAGAAGAAGACCCCTTCAAATGAAGAAAGAGAGCTCTTAAGTATGAAAGCCTAGATCTTAATTTCAACTTGATTCTGTCTTTAGGATGACCTAGGAATTTAATTTCCCACCAATCTTTTGGGGTTAAGCATTACAATATCATAGAATTATGCTTCTGAAATTTTGAAAAAAAAGTCGAGGACCATGTGTACTCCCACCACGGTCCTACCAACTTTTCACCAAATTTTCATGACCATTAGATATGATGATATTAGAGCGAATCCCAAAGTTACAGCTGATTTTGAGGTATTTTGATATGTGAAATTGGGCCTTAAAGGTCAAAATAGGACATACTTAGGGTTTATGATTAAATGATTTATTGTAGGAATAAAATAAAATGGGGCACACTTAGGGTAAAGGGCCCAATTTTATAACATGTAAAGTGATGAAACATGACTTTATATTTAATTAAACCAATTAATTAAATGATGAAAGGGAAATAATAATGCAATATACAAATACACTAAGGCAGATGCTAACCTAAGTTTGAAATTGTACCACCCTAGCTAGGGTGTACAATTTACGACAATACATTTAGCCCCCACTTTAGCAGTCATATGACACTATGTGCATATGCAAGATAAAGTAAAGAAAAGTAAACATTCATGAAAAATGATATATCCACAAGTTGTCGAACGAAGCCCCCAACGACATCTGTAGTACACAGTTAGGAACTACACCCTACAAAATCACATGTTAGCTAAAATCACAAAATCACCTAAATGCTTACTAAGGAAGGTGATGAAATTCGAGGGTAGCTATATGCCCCCCTGTTTTGGCTTGCTAATTTTAGTGAGTTGAAACAGGGTATCATGTTTACCACACCGAATTTGTGAAAGAAGATTGATGACGAATGCTCACATGAAGATTTGATACAAGATCAAAAACTAATGGAGAATCATTTTGTAAGAAAGAGAAATAAACCTCAATTCCAACACAACAAAGAGTGTGAGGATTTGAGAGATCTCTAAGACAAGATGAAAGATTTAAATGGAAACAAATGCAACAAATATAATCCAAAAATGTAACTCCATAAAGGAAATTGGAAAAGAATGAAGGATTGAAATGACATCAAAGAGATTATTTATAACAACACTCTTCTAAAGAAGGCAAGAGGTCCTCATCAGGGACATGCATGTTCACAAAATAGAAGGGTTTATTATAAAAGATGCTACTTAATAAAGAAAAGAAATTGATGAATTATCAAAGACTTCCAACACCAAGGAGGAGGTCCCAATTAAGGATATGTACTTAAGATCCCCATTAGGGATGCTTGTTCTAATATGAGAGTGTTAGTCCCAACCAGTATTGAGAGGGGAGGGGTAAATCAACACTCTATTGGTTTTACTAGATTTAACCTTAATCAAAGTTTCTATTCAAACTTAACACTTATCAGTATAAGCAACATTAATAAGAACATGCACACATAAAAACAAACATACATGACTACCAAGATTTGTCACCCGGCTAAGGGATTTTACAAAGGGACATGTTAAAGTCCACCTGGTTAAGGGATTTTGTTGTTGTAGTTATTAGAAAACAATAGAGAAAATGATATGCTATAATAGCTACTCTTAGCTTAATCAGATCCAATTGTAGCTCTTCGGTTTGACCACTGATTACATTTTCTCTGCACTCTACTGGTGCTCTGCATTACACTTTGTCTGCACTCTACTGGTGCTCTGCATTCTTTCTCTACTCTTCACACTATCCGAGCTCATTTTAATGCGAACTAGAAAATCTGCACAATTCTTACCTTAATTGGTTGTTAACTACTGTAGACTTCACTAGAAGTTTGTTTGATGATATCTCATCCTGACTGACTCACCTTTGGTCATTGCATCCAACTTACCAGTCACTGCTAGGAGATTCTCAGTGGATATCATCCTTCAACCTGTATTACCGGTTCACCAGTGTAATTATTCCTCTTTTTCCATCAGTCATTGATCTACAATTAGATTGATCACCTATCTATATAGAGTGTTCCGGTCATGCATAAGACTACTAAATTGCAATCTGAGTCACCTCCTGTGACCACATCATCATTTCAACTACCAGTTTTAAGAAACCGATCTCAACACCTATTGGGTGCTTGACTGACTAGTCAACTTCTCTGTTTATCCTTCAATTGATTAGTCTTTGACCAATACACTGCTTCAGTGTGTCAATGATGCATATTAGGGAAGCATTGAATCCTCCATACTGTTTGCAGCCATGAGTAAACCATTGAGGTTTACCACACCTCCTTTCTTATGAGCTTCGCCTTATTCACCGGTAAGTGTTGGTCATCATTGTCGATAATAACTGATGAACCGGTTATGCCAACACCATCAGTTATGCTGACAATCTCCCCCTTTTGCATTGAGGATAAAACTTCAAATTGTTCTTTTAGCAACCAGCCACTTTTGCTTCTACTACACCGATCAGCTGCTCTGTTTGATCTTGAGTAAAGATCTTACTCCCCCTTTCATTGGCTTCCATTCATGTCACATTTGACTTTATCTCCCTTCATTTTTCATCCGACTTCACTCCCCCTTTGACAACAATGTCAAAGGTGTAGTCTAGACATCCTATTTCACATACTACAATGACTGCTCCCCCCTAATAGGAGTAGTCCATAATCATCAATCCAAATACATAGAATTTTTAGGAAAATCATACTGGATTGATGTTGTTCCAATCTTCACTCACCTTAGAGCATGTAGGGGAATTGCCCCTAGCTTAACTTTGAGATACTCAAAAGTATCCTTAGATAGCGGCTTGGTGAATATGTCTGCAACCTGTTTCTTGGTTGGCACATATTCCAGTCTAACTTCTTTATCCTATACCTATTACATCATCTTCTTAGTCTTCACAATCCATCGACAATGAGTAGACCATAAAGCAGTGAGTAGACCGACAAACATTAAGAAGATCGGGTAGCAGTGAGTAGATCGACACATAAGACGTTCACCGGCTAAGCAAAGAATAGACCAATATACAAGAGGAAATTGACTAGACAATTTTTGATCGGTACACTGGAAGAGTCAGTAACTGATAGACTGGTAACGTTTAGTTACATCTAACTAAATCAGGAGTCTTCTCCAGTCAACCGATGAACTTATCAGCATGTTCGACTATATTAATAGAGATTCTTGCATAATTTCAAAGGCGTAATTTATGGCCTGACAATGGAATTTTAAAAGGTATGTTTTGGAGGGAGAGTTTGTGATAGAATAAAGGGTCTATAAATACACATATATCATTCTTGAGATGGTTGTTGTCAAGGTGAATGAAGATAATGTGAAAGTGGACATAGGGGGAGTTTAAGAGACTGCAGAGCCGAATGATAGAAGGCTAATAGAGTGGATTTTCACAAAGTGGTGACTCAAGTGACAAAGGACCGATAGTGTGATATTTAAGGATCAGCAAATCGACAGAAGGCAAAGTTGATAGTGCATTCAGGAAATCAGAGTTGTGTAGAACAGACACAACCGAAGCAGATCTAGTGTGATTCTTCAGTGTGATCTGACCAGGCTAATGAGTAGCAGTTTTAGTAGATCATTCATCTGTTTCTTTCTAACAACTGCAACATAAATCCCTTAACTGGGTGGACTTTAACAAGTCCCATTGTAAAAATCCCTTAACTAGGTGACATATTGATTTATGTTCCAAGTCCTTTAACTAGGCTACCTTTAACATGGTAAAGGCACTAACCGGCCTTGTTCAAAATCCCTTAACCAGGTTGAACCTAACAGTGTCTTTGTAATCTCCTAATAGGGATGGCTCTTAACTGGGCGTACTTCAGAAGAGTACAAATTTTGTGAGTTCCTACTCACACCGTAGTTTTCTCCCTATTGGGTTTCCACAAGATAAATTTGTGTGTCTTTGTGTATCTTTTCATGTATGCTTAATCTTCTGCAGTAAATGTTTACATTGGTGAATGGTAAATTAGTTCAAACTTAAAGTAAAAGTTTCAATTGGTTAAAACCGGTAATGTACTGACTCACCCCTCCCCTCTCAGTACTAGTTGGGACTAACACATATATCACATAAACCAATGCATTGAAAAAACCCCAAAGTGGCAAATGTAGATAGAGGAAATAGAAATCTACCTTCGACCTTATGGATTAAGATCCAAGCATTTCCAATATCCAACAATGAAGTAATTGCAAAACACATACAATGCAAACCAAAATCTAAACTAAAAACACACATGCATGCTATAAACCTACTCCATTGCATTTCTATTAGCCAAGATCTTGTGTTAAAAAATGACTCTCTCAGAAGCACACAGACAAGAAGCTATGGTGAATGAAGATTTGAAATATGATGGATGCAAAATAAGAATGCTAGAATGCAAAAAGTATGCTCCAATGCTAGATTGTTAGATTGGTCGATTGTTTATTAGGATTGATAAAGATGAAAGAATCCTCTTATATAGAGAATGCCTTATAAAAATAGAGAGATATGATTAAGAGGTGAAATGATAAATGGTCGGCTAGGATTAAAGGGTAGGTAGAAGAAATGATAGAATAATAAGAAGGCAACTTTAGGAAAAATTATAAAATAATGAAGGGGTAGGTAAGACAAATGAAAAGATAAATGACATTTGTCATTAAAGGAAAAAGGTAATGAATTAATTAAATAAATAAAAATTTATTTAATTAATAGAAGAAGTGGGACCAATTAAATAGATAACATATTTATTTAATTTAGGGAAAAGATAATTTAAATTAGTAAAAATATTTATTTAAATAGGAAAAAGCTAGAAAAAGGATAAATGAATTAATTAAATAAAAATTTATTTTAATAATAGAAGATTTGGGATAAAATAATAAAATAAATAAAATATTTATTTAATTAGGCTGGACAATTTTAGGTGTCTACAACAGACATTAATAAAACATAATTATGACATATGCTCCAAGCATTAGAAAGAATTAATGCAAGCCTCATACCAATAACAAGAATCGAACACTCCTAATCATTACTATATAAGGCAAAGGCCTAGCCATGTATGATATTAATTAGGAATGTGCCCAAATTGAAATAACTAGGAATAATGATAATCAACGTTGACTAAACAAAAAAGAAAATAAACAATCAAGACCATATTTAATCCCATTTGTAGAGAGGTATCACAAGGAGATGAAAGAAGATCATTTCAAAGGAGGGACTAATTCATGAGAAGGAACCTTAGAATAAAGAATGTTCTCATCAATAACCCTGTTATCCAATGAATCTGCAAGAGTGTTAGATTCTCTAAAGCAATGAACAATTTCAAAAGATGAAAAATATTACAAAGCTTGAAGAATTTTATCAAGCAAATAATTTAACTACCAATTATGAGTTGATTTGTTCATAAGAGTGTTAAAACTTACCATAGGATCCCCTTCAACTATGATATCTTGTATATTGAGCTTCAAAACCAAGTACAATCCCAACCTTAATTTTTCAAACTTAGCTTTATTGTTTGTACGTTTAGAATATTTTATTAATGCACCTATGCCAGACTTACTAGGATTACCACAAGATGCCCCATCATAATTTATTTTTTATTTATTTATAGGGGGGAATCCATTTAGCATATTTCCTCTTATTAATTTTATGAGCAAAAATAATCGAACCTTGGAGAGGTAATGGATGAAGTAAAGTCCACCTTTTAATAATCTCATTGTCCCATGAAGTAAGAGAGTTAATATTATTCACATTCTTATAAATATAACTCATAGCTACTTCAGAAATAACCTTCTCAATCATAAAGATGACATCAGAAATTGAGGAAATAATCTTTTTAAATATTCTATTGTTTCTTTCCAACCAAAATTTCCAAATTAAGATAGAAGGGCTAAGTTCCCAAATCCGTGCAAAAAGAGAAGATCTATGCAATGATGGCCAACTTTGAAACTATGTAAGAAGATCAAGACATAAGGGTGATGACCAATCTAAAATAGACATAAGCCAATACCAACATTTCTAAGCAAAAGGATAGTAAAGTAGAAGGTGATTAGAAGACTCAAATAAAATAACCACATGAATGACATGGAAAAAATGTTACAATATCCAATCTATCAAGGTTCATACTTGTAAGATTCTATCTTGAATTGCCAACCAAGCAAAAGCCCCTACTTTGGGAAGGCAATCTAAACCCCAGAGAAATTTAAGAGGCCAATAGTTATTTTGGGGAGAAATAATTAAATAATTATACTCATATTTAACATTATAGCTACCAAAATTTGAGTTAGTCCACATTCGCTCATCATCATTGTTAGAATAAATGAGATCATTCTTTTATTTACCTCAATTTCATAGGCCACCAATAAGTATTGAAGAACTAGGATAGAGATGATAGATTTCCAAGTCACACTTAGAGCTATACTTGAGAAATCAACTTGAAAATAATTAGAGACATAAACTCCCCAAAGGGCCTTAAGAGTCTCTTCAATAAAGATAAATTACAAATTTGATTTAAAGGAACATGTCCATTTTAGACATCTTCCCAAAACCTATCTTTCCTCCCTTTATGAATGATCCATGAGGCATGAGACAAAAATACATCTCTACTAGAAGCTAGAAAATTCTAAAATTTGAACCCTGTAAGAAGGATAGTAGTAGTAAAGATTCTTTCCCTACCAGAGAAATCTAGATATTTGGCCCTCATCAACTTAATCCATTTAGGGATCAAATTTTGATATAATATACACAACATCTTAGCCCCTAAAGTGTTATTTTGTAAATCATGATTCCTAATTCCAATACCACAACAATTTTTAGGTAAAAGAACTTTATTCCATGCTACTAAAGGAATTTTTCCTTTTTCGAGAAAATTATCTGACCAAAGAAAAGATCTTAAAACAACTTGGAGTTCTCTCAAAGAATTCTTAGGCAATTTAAAGACTAACATTAGATAAATAGGTACTCCCCTAGGTTGTTCTATTTGGAGATTTGATTAGGATTCTCTCTGGCCTGTAGTGTTGTTGGGGATTGAGGTGGATCACTTTGTGGTGCTGGTTCATGTAGGTTATCTTGTTGTAGGTCCTATTGAAGTGAATCATCTAGAGTGTTTTGTGGCTTGTAAATTAATTGGGGTGATTCACGATTTTGAGTGCTTCCTCCAAGATATGTGTGTAGCCCACATTGGTCTTTCAACTAACCTATAGAGGTAGTCCATGATGTTTTTTTTGTAGGGTGTTCTTCTAGGCAAAGGTTAAGGGATGCCTTTCAAAACCATTTGATATTTTTTGTGCTATTCCATTCAGTGGTTCCTTTGTTTAGTATTTTTTTCAGAATGGCTAGGTTTTTTTCCTTTCAAAAGGCTTCTAGGTGTTTTCAAACCTTTGTGGTCTCCCTCCTTGTTTGTGAGAGTATCTGTTGTTAGGTCCTGGAGACAACTGAGAGGGGGGGGTGAATCAGTTGTCAAATAAATTTAAACCAAAAACAACTTAACCAACTTAATGCTTAATACTGGTAAGCCAGTTCACATGTCGGTGGACAGTTTTAACAGTTAATTGCTATACGGGTAAGGATTAGTGCATGAGACATAAACACAAAGTCATGCACAACACATAACACCAATATTTGTATGTGGAAACCCTGTAAGGGGAAAAACCATGGTGGTAAACCTTACCCACAATCAGATGATACTACTGCAGATAGTAAGTGTACATAAATGGGGTCTGCACATGCAGAAAGGCCAACCACCTAGAGCTCACTGCTCAATCACAAAATGGGAGTCACATTGACTACAGTTGGATGGTTAAATCCAATAAGAATGTACTGCACAAAATAGTATCTTCATATGCTAGATTCAGTACTGGTGTAATACTGATATGCTTTCACAAAAACCCTCCTTCAATCTTCAAATGATGTCTATGTGTATAGCTCTGCCTATTCTTGCATATACCTTCACACAATCCTTTTTCTCATTCCACATTTGATCTTACAAATAAGATCTTACATTTATACCATAACCTAAGATCAATTTTAGTAGGTCGGCTCTACAAGATATTACAATAAAAACATTTTACAAACAATATAATATCCAATGCAATAACCAATTGAACATGTCAACTTAATGCATTTACAACAATAATTAATCATCTCCATAGCATGCCATGTTGATCTGGAAAGATAAACTTGCCGGTGTAACCCTAGACCTATTTGCCGGCAACAACAAATATGCAACTATGAATATACCAATGAACAAAACTCTAGGACAAAATATCCAAATGATTTCTTTGACATAACCATATGTTTTCCATATCATTCCAAGTGCTGGTGATCATTATATCTCATCGGTGTACCAGATACCACTAACTGTGCAATAGTTACTTGCTTGCCAGTGAATGCTGTTGGATCTCCAAAGTGCTAGTGTTTTAGTAGGTGTTGACATCAATGACAAAACCATACCAAAATACCAACAATCTCCCCCTTTGGAATTGATCGCAACACAAGATGGAAAAACCATCAAAGTACCAAAATAGAAATGCCAAGTACCAAAAACCAACAATCTCCAAAAAGATTGTAGACACCTAAAAATGGTCAACGCTTGCGGAGTCATACTTTAACATTTGCGCATTGCCTCATTTTAGGTGTTTGCATCGCATTAACATTTCTCCTATGTCACGCACTTGGTCTTTATCATTTGCGAGCATCGAGTCCTTCTTCTGCATTCCTCCTTTTTCTCGCTTTCGAATTAGGTCTTGTCGATAGCAATTTTTAGTCATGATTCGTCATCAATCCTTGTCCTCTTGTCAATCTCGTCAATTTTACGATCGATTTGTCATCGATCCTTGTCCTCTTCAATCATGTCAATTTGGATCAATTTGTCATTTTTCCTCGGCGCATTTATCAATCAAATCATTTATCAATTCAAAATCATGATCGAATCAATATCAACGATCCTTTGTCAAGACCTAATTGTCGTCCTTGTATTTCTAATTCATCTTCCAAGGTTTTATGATTTATTCATTTAATCTTGTTTGGCATTTTCCCTCTAGGTTAAATAATTTATTTATTTATCCTAATTCTTCTTGTCACAATTAAATGTTTATTTAATTGGCTAATTAATTTCCTCCTATTTTTGTAAATTAATTAATGAATGAGAAATTATTAATTAATTTACCTAATATGCATCAATTCCTAATTTCCAAGTCATCATTTCTAACCTAATTTTCTAATTTCTCCTAAATTCCTAAATGTCTATTTCTATTTCAAATTCATGTCATAAATCCTTACATAGCAATTTGTCATAAATTGTCATAAATTGTCATAAATCCTTGCATAGCAATTTTTCATACACATGTCATAATTTTGCTATTCTTGATTTGTATTTCTATTCGAATCAATTTCATGCTAATCTTGTCTTTTTCTCCAATTTCTCTATAAATTGGATGAATTTCTTCACTCAAATCCCTTGATTCTTGATTCCTAATTCCCTAATCAGACTATTGAATTTCTAATCACTTCGTCAAATCACGCTTCTAGTATTCTTGTGTCAATGTCAATCTTGCTTTCTCAATTAGGTGTATGCACTTGAAGGTGAGATCTACAAAAAAACTATTTGGAGAAGAAAGAAGAACAATGGAGCCACATGAAGGGAACATTTGGTTTGCATAATCTTTTACATGTTTTATCTTTATGTCTCTATTGAGTGTTGTTTAGGATAGATCATTGCAATTTGCTTTCATGATTGAGCTAATTGATTAATGTTTATATCTTGTTTGTGACGATTTCCAAAGTCCTAACATACATTAATTGGTGAACCCGATGTGAACACTAACCATCTAACCTCTTTATGGTATTTTTGAGTGCTTTCAAGTTGATTTGCAGGCCAAAAAACCCAAAAACAGGGTCGTGCAGGGTTTTCTGGAGACTTCTGCGCCCGTGTCCTGCATCCTGCGCCTGTGTTGAGCATTCTGCACCTATGTTGAAGACATTCTGTGCTTGTGTCCTGCATTCTGCGCCTATGTCATGGGTTCTGCGCCTGTGTAAAGTCCAGAATAGGGGTAAAAATGCAGTGTTGTATTTGAATTTTTTTTAGTTTTTGCATTCTATTTTCTGTGCTTTGGATTTTGGTACTAATTATCTGTGCAGAATCTTGGCATACGCATGGAAAAAACAATAAATCAAACTACTAACATGTGTTATGCAGAATCGATAGTCAAAGACAACAAATCAAACTCCTAACTTGGGTTTTGCAGGTTGCCTTGGAGAAACAACTAAACTTGGTGTTTGTCTTTAAATGTTTTAGGTACCTAGTGATTTTTAAGTAGGATGGAATTAATCTATGCTTGATTTGATTGTTGAGTGTGACATTGGAGTAGGAGAGTATGCTCTCATCCTTTTAGGGTGATCAGAAATCCAGATCTTCGATACCATGCTTTTGTCTTTGATTGTGTGTCTCCTTTAGAGGGCCTGCCTTCCCGACCACTTTGCTTTTGCAAGAAAGTGATAATCGTGAGAAGGGAACGACCCAAAGTGATTACGGCTAGAATTCCTTGGCATTCTAACTCACTATAAAAAAATACCCGATGAGCGAAAGCTTTGAAGGAAGTGTTACATGGGAATTGTAGTTACTTGGGAAGTGATGACCCTTGGACTCTTTCTCATATCAACATCTAAGTAGGGCCTCTTGGTCTAAATCATGCTTGTGCGACTACATTTGTTTGGTATCTTGATGGGCTTAATGTCTCAATCACGCTTGTGTGACATCAAGGAGTAACGCTTAACAGAAATCCTGACTAAACACCTTGTTTTAGAGGCCAAAAAACCCTTCTAGTTGCTTGAGAAGGACAAATTCGGATACTTGGAAGAGATACTAAGTTCGCCATGGGGAGATTTCTATGGGGACTGATGCTTGGCTGCCCTGAGAAGTGAGTGCCATGGAGGGGAGCCCGTGGGGTCAAGCATCTATGTATTCTCCTTGAATCCCATAATGAGTCTACCTCTCAAGTACCTAATGTCTTTGCCTACCATAAGAAATGTGGAAATGAGCATGATTGTCTTGAGTCTATGTTAAAAACATCTTGTCTTCTTTGCTTGTCAAAAGTTGAATTGTATCTCATTTCAAAAGCAAAACAAATTGATTCAAAACATAAGATTAAACACAAGAGACATTCATCCAACAAAGGTCCAACAAATCTTCAAAACTCATCTTCAAGCATGGTTAGCAAACATTGTTCAAAATCTTATCTCAACAAGCATGTCACGTACATTTAGGTTCATCCTAGGTTGCATTTTGCAAAGTCATTGTTAACTATCAAGGTTAGGTTTCACCTAAGTCATACTCCTTTGCATTATCAATAAGAGTCATCCATTTGCATATGTCCTCTTGCATTAAAGTCATATCATTGTCATACATTCATATTTGCATACCCTAGGTCTCTTCATTAGGCTTAGGTCATTATCATATCATATTAGGGTCACTTGCATAGTAATTGTTCCTTTGCATGTAGTCTCAAAAGCTAGGTTTTGTCATACTTGAGTAATCCAAATCTTTGATAAACCTTGAGTCATTGTTAGGAAGTCTAGACCTTATTAAATCTTTTGTCCTTTGGTCATCCATATCATTTCATCAAACCTAGCTTAGTATCCAAGCATATAGGGGAGACATTGTCATTTTGTCCTTTTGTCACTTAGTCCTTTTGTCCTTTGAGGTCTAGACATCATTCCAATTTCCCAAGGGTCCCTCTCTTAGATTTGCATTCATAAGTTTGTCAAAATATTCAAAAACAACCAGAAACATAGATTGCATTCTCATTCATCTAGTTTGCATTTAGTTGCATATCATACATTATCCTTGAAAAAAAAATAAAAAAATATTGCACTTGCATAGTGACATGTCTATTGAAACAAGGTTCCAAGCACTAATGATGCAACAAAGTTTGACATATCAGCCGACAATGCAATCACAATTATATCCAGCCCAACAACAAGGCAATATCGATCAAACTCTTTATGATGAAACAAGTCTCCAAATACAAAAGCTAGAGGAGAAGCTAGCTCAAGAAGAGGAGATATTGGAACAAAGAGTGAAAAAAATTGAGAAGAATAGATCGCAAATGTCCAAAATGTTTTGAAAATTTGCAGGTCGAAATCCAAAGATTGAGCCAATTGATGTAAGATCTCTTCTTGAACAATCAGACATACCAGCTCTCCTCTCACAAATAGAGATGATGAAACAATTTCAAGAAAAGAGACAACAACATTATATGCCTTCACATCAAGAACAAGAATGTGTTTACTATCAATCAGATTTTCAACCAATACAACCAATGGTCCAACATATTCAACCAACACAACCAATGGTCCAATTTCAACAATATGTCCAACCAACTATACAATGTCAACAAATGGTTCAACTAATGGTGGAATAGCAATGTCAACAAAACATTCAAAAACAAAGGTTGCAGCACACACCAACCCAAGTTTCAAACATGTCAGAACAATTGAACCAAGTCCAATATCAAAACATGACATTAGATCAAGACCAAATTCTTGCCAAACAAGTTCAAATTCCAGCTACAACTATGTCAAAACCTTGAAAGAAAGGTAGCTTTATTGCAATGCTCTTAAGGAAACTACCAAGTGAGTTTATTGAGGAAGATCAAGATAATACACTTATGTCTAGCAATGCCTCATCCCCTCACAAGCAAATTGACTCTCCAGTGGCATCTATCCCTACACCTTTAGAAGTTTCACAAGAACCATCCATATTGTCCTCATCAAACAATACACCCAAGGATGCAATTACCCAAGGGCTATCCATAATTGATTGCCAAGATAATCCAATTCATGATGCACATCCTTGTCATGTTTCAGAAATACAAGACCCAATGCCACCATGCACTTTATTGCCATTACCTGTTTTAGAGGACCCCATTCAAAGTCCCTCTTCCTCATGTTCAAGCATTGATTCCTTGCCAGAATCCATCACAAATGTTCAAAGTGCATTTCCTTCATGTCAAAACATTGATTCCTTGTTAGAATCCTCCATGCATATCCAAAGTCCAACCCCATGTCAAGAGGATAATTTAGAGCACAAAGAAATAAGTCCTAAAGAAAATCAAGATCAAGATCCCAAAACCTTATCATCCCATCCAATTGTTGACCAGGATCTCATCTTCCCAGACACTCCCGATGGTTCCCCTATTCTTGTCCATCCTATCCAAAGTCCTATTGACACTCCATTCCCCGGGCAAGATCAAGATATCCCAGTTCATCCAATCCCAAATGATCCCCTTCCATTTCATGAAAACAATGTCCTTTCAAATCCCATTGACATTCCACTTCCTAAGAAAGATCAAGATATCCCTTCCATCCTTTCTGATGATCCCATTAAAAGTCTAGAGCAAAGCACCTTTAAAGAGGAATCCAATGATCTTCCTCCTTGTCAAGATCAAAGTATCCTTCCAAATTCATTTCCAACACAAGACCCTATCATTCCTTCAGATCCTCCACAAGATCCTTTTGTTCCTCCATCTCCTTGTCCTAATGCTCCATATACACTCCAAGATCGCATTTCTTTTGATGATCCCATTATTCCTCCCATTCCATCTCTTGAAGAGCCTGTCATTGAACCATGTCCACTACACAATCCTAGTCCCCCTCATGATCCTAATCCCCCTCATGATTATAACGTGTCAGTGCAAGATGTTCATGAACCCTCAACATGCACAATGAGTTCTTCCACTTTGGTGAAATCCAATCCACTTCAAGATCTCATTATTTCTCTCATATCATATCCACCTCATAATGGACTCACGTCTTCTTCCCAAAGAAAAGAGTATCCTACAAGTCAAGATATTCATAAAGGCAAAGGAGTAGCTCTCCATAAGCAAGAATCCCTTCATGTTAAAGAAAATATTAAGGGTCATGGCCTCAGTGAAATTCCTCAAGACGTTGGTACCCCTACTAAATCCAACATCCCTTCAAAATCCAAACATCTCCCTTCCCCATCATACCTTCCATCCATCTTAGGTCCTTATATCCCTTCATCCTCTATGCAAGGTTAGCAAAGGCACACATGTTTGAGAACCTTTCAGTCATCCAAAAGAAGTCCATTTCATTCATTTCCATCCATGCATTCCTTTCCCCCTCCAAGCAATTTGGATGCCAAGTATAAAAGTCATAAGTCTAAAAATCCACATGTATTCAAGGATCAACATGTCCAATATAATTGACATGTCAAAACAAAGAAAAATTTGATCTATAAAGAAAAAGAAATATCCAAAAGGCCACAAAGGCCCACTGAGAAAAATAAAGCAAAGTCAAAATATATATGGGTTCCTAAATCCCTTGTGCTGGCAATGCACTCCAAGGAACCACACAAGCATGAAAAATCAAAAACCATGTGGATCCCTAAGCAGCTCCTTGAAGCACAAAAAGAAACATCCAACTTGGCATCCAAAATTGCTATTCCTCCATCCAAACCTTCCAAGTCTATTCCTTCATCACCTTCTTCATCCATTTTGGGCCCTTATGTCCCAAAATCCGAGGCTATTCCTCCATCCAAATCTCACAATCTAAAATCCATTTTTCCTTCGTCAGTCCATCACCCCTCAAGGTGTGTGCCAATGTCGATCTTGCCAACATTTCTATCCACTCAAGCCGAATTCTTCCAATACCCTACCTATTATCCAATGCATATTTTCCATCCTTCCATCCCTTTGATCCCATCCTTTGCATAAATCCTTGCCTTAGTTTCATCTCATTTTCCATGTCCTTATCCTACCAATGTCTTTGAGCATACTTTTAAAGGTCATGGTCCTTTTTTTTCAAGGCTACTATCCAAACAAAAAGATGCTTGAGTCCTTCTTCCATCCCCTATCATGTGTCCATCTTCTATTGAAAAAGTCAAAATACAAAAAAAAAAGTGAAAAAAAAAAAAAGACAAAAGGAAAGAAAAACAGTAAAAAATAATTCGTCCATTGGTGAAAACCTGGCAAACAGGCGCCTTGGGCAAGTACCATGATGAAAACCTGGCAAACAAGCGTCATGTGTAATCCATGAACTTCTTGCACACCACACTTGGGGGCAGGTTTACTCCTTCATATCTTATTGCCCTTCGTTATCCTATCATACCATGTCATACTTCTCCTTTATCCTATTGTCCCTCATATCCATTTCCTCTTTCCACCTTTGATCTTGACAAGGCTGAGGATCATCATGAGCATCATGTATCTTGTTTGCAGCTTTTAGTCCATCATAGCTTTTGGTCATTTATCCATTTGCTTATTATAACCTTTCATCCATATTCCCTGTCTTATTGCAACTTTCTGCCTCTATCCCGTATCCTATCCCGACTCTCAGTCCATGTCCCTTATCCATTCTTGGTCTTGCTTACCCTATCCATATCTTATCACTATCCATACACTCTTTTTCATTCCTTGATCTTGATCTGACAAAAGGATGCAAAATTTAAACATGGTTTCAAAAACCTCTTGATATGTCCCTCATGCCGTGTCACTGCTTTACATTGTCATATCCAATCTTTTGTCCCATCACGTAATAGCCCTTGAAAATTGCATCCGCGTTGTCTCCATAATAAAAGGCCTTTGTCTTCCCTCTATCCACCATCATTTCAGAAAGCCTACTTATTCACCTGTAATATTCCTTTCCTTGCTAGACATTGGGGGCAAAATTCTTAAACATTTAAAAATGTCCTGAGAAAAGATCATAAAAAAATTGAAAAATGTCCTGAAAAAATCTCATAAAACTTGAAAAATGTCCTGAAAAAAGATCATAAAAATTTAAAAATGTCCTGAAAAAAAATCATAAAAATTTAAAAATGTCCTAAAAAAAAGATAAAAAAAATTGAAAAAAAATCCCTACAAATCAAAAAACGTCCTGAAAAAATCTCAAAAACATTTTAAAAAGTCCTGAAAAAATCTTCAAGCAAAAAAAATCGAATAAAGTCCTGAAAAAAGTATCTAAAAACTGGAAAAATGAAAATCCCTAAAAATCATAAAAAGTCCTGAAAAAATGAACACAAAAACATTTCAAAACATTAAAATCCAAAACACAAGCATTTTGTCAATAAATATCCCCTTTTGTGCATAAGACAAATCGCTGAGCATACCTCTAACGACAATCAATCCAACACTGCGCTTTAATAAAATCACGCATTAAACAGATGAACTTTTCACTCAAACCAGACATTCAAACTGATCAACATTGTCATATCAATCAAACGTTACCATCAAAATCATTCGTCCTTGGCACATTATCATGGGTCTTATACAGAGTGTGGTATACTCGAAACCAGACTGTGTCCTGTCTTAGACGGGGTACCGCATTCCCTGAAACCAGACAATATGATCGTCCTATCAACGCTTTCAACTTTTGACAATGAAGATCAAGATGTTTGTTTGATTTGTTGGAATTTGTGCATCTTATCTTTTTATTGATTTATCTTTGGCTTTGGTCATGTTCCTATGTTGCTCGATAATGTCATTGAGTGATTTAGAGTGACCGGGATCGTTCATGGTCCTTTTCTTTTCTTGATTGAGATTGTTGTTGTTTTGTGATGTGTCTGTCTTTTGCAAAAAGGGTTGCATTTCAGCTCTGGCCTTCAATGCCATGATGCTACGCATCCATTTTGCTACATTAAATAAAGGTTCTCACCTACAAAGTGCATTAGTGAAAGCAAGTTTTTCTTCATCTCTAACTGTCCTCTGTCTAATTTCTTCTTACTAACATTTCTTCCGTCAGTTTTGGCAGTCCGTTTGATCCGTTCGAACCTATCGTCTTCTATCATTCTTATTGATCAATTGGCCTCTTCTCTGCATGTTTCCGACAAATTCCTCGAGGGGGCATGCATATGTCATTGTCATTGTCTGGGGCATTTTCATTACTATTCTTTGAAACAACGCTTAAAATCGCATTGTCTCAAAGAGAGGCAAAATGTAGACACCTAAAAATGGTCAATGCTTGCAGAGTCATACTTTAACATTTGCGCATTGCCTCATTTTAGGTTTTTGCATCGCATTAACATTTCTCCTATGTCATACACTTGGTCTTTATCATTTGCGAGCATTGAGTCCTTCTTTTGCATTCCTCCTTTTTCTCGCTTTCGAATTAGGTCTTGTCGATAGCAATTTTCAGTCATGATTCGTCATCAATCCTTGTCCTCTTGTCAATCTCGTCAATTTTACGATCGATTTGTCATCGATCCTTGTCCTCTTCAATCATGTCAATTTGGATCAATTTGTCATTGTTCCTCAGCGCATTTATCAATCAAATCATTTATCAATTCAAAATCATGATCGAATCAATATCGACGATCCTTTGTCAAGACCTAATTGTCGTCCTTGTATTTCTAATTCATCTTCCAAGGTTTTATGATTTATTCATTTAATCTTGTTTGGCATTTTCCCTCTAGGTTAAATAATTTATTTATTTATCCTAAGTCTTCTTGTCACAATTAAATGTTTATTTAATTGGCTAATTAATTTCCTCCTATTTTTGTAAATTAATTAATGAATGAGAAATTATTAATTGATTTACCTAATTTGCATCAATTCCTAATTTCCAAGTCATCATTTCTAACCTAATTTTCTAATTTCTCCTAAATTCCTAAATGTCTATTTCTACTTCAAATTCATGTCATAAATCCTTACATAGCAATTTGTCATAAATTGTCATAAATTTTCATAAATCCTTGCATAGCAATTTGTCATACACATGTCATAATTTTGCTATTCTTGATTTGTATTTCTATTCAAATCAATTTCATGCTAATCTTGTCTTTTTCTCCAATTTCTCTATAAATTGGATGAATTTCTTCACTCAAATCCCTTGATTCTTGATTCCTAATTCCCTAATCAGACTATTGAATTTCTAATCACTTCGTCAAATCACGCTTCTAGTATTCTTGTGTCAATGTCAATCTTGCTTTCTCAATTAGGTGTATGCACTTGAAGGTGAGATCTACAACAAAACTATTTGGAGAAGAAAGAAGAATAATGGAGCCGCATGAAGGGAACATTTGGTTTGCATAATCTTTTACATGTTTTATCTTTATGTCTCTATTGAGTGTTGTTTAGGATAGATCATTGCAATTTTCTTTCGTGATTGAGCTAATTGATTAATGTTTATATCTTGTTTGTGATGATTTCCAAATTCCTAACGTACAAAGATCATAAAAGAAAAATTAAAATACAGATACAAAGAGTATAATCTCTCCTAAACAACAATCTCTCCCCCTGGGAACAACCTGTGTTTTCCTTGTGTTTCTCAATGTTTTTCCATAACAATCTCTCTGTTAGGCCCAATATGGAAGGCTAATGTACTGAGAGGGGAGGGGTGTGTTGTCCTCAAAATTTGATTCCCTTCAATGTCCTTAGGATAATATGATCTAAACTGGGTGCAGAGAAAGCATCAAAGATAAGGAAATTCCAGAGACAACATATGACAAGGTTTGATTAGACCTTCTACACTTCGGGTTTCCTTGGAGCCCAGGTGGGTATACCTTTGTGAATTAATTTCACACTTTTAAACAATAAACCCACAACAAACCAATCCAGAAAACCAGTGGATTTATTCACCTTGAAATCAAATGAAAACAAAGAATAAAAACTGTACTTAACTTCAACATTTTTGATCAACAAAGTATGCAATAAACAACCTCGATTAATACCAGTGCTTTATCCAAGGTTACAGAGTCACCTAAACTCAAATAAAACTCCTGAAACAATATATCTTTATGCTTCCCATCGGCTTGGTTTCCAATAATCCTGATATATGCTTGACACATACAAGAATTCAATCATTCTAGACTAAGCTATGGTCCTCAAAATTCAGAGTTCCTTCCAAAGAATTTACTGGTATGAGTGATCTCGCGTATTTAATTTCCCTTCTAAAGAGAAAATCTAACAAACACTTATACTGAGATTGCTTTGCAATTCCATTCAAACTAAACAACCCTGGATTATTCAGAATAAAGACAGTAAATAAATTTGTGAACAAACTTGAAGACAACACATAGCTTTACTCAAAACCGATGGCCTGTATATTGATATTCATTTCAAGAAATATTACAAGAAATTTCTGGTTCTCCATTAAACTTTGAAAAAACTCAGATAAATTTCTGTAGCGTTTTGTTACAAAAAAACTTGTGATCCCCCTTCCTCTAGTCCTGGTATCCATTTATAACAACATGGATGCACAAAGCTTCGGACTTCTCGAGGAGAGTTTGTTACAATTATTTCAAAAATTGAAGAGATTACAATTTTTGCGAAAAAGCAGTTATGCGCTCTTTTTAGCCTCTACAGTTTGTTCAACGGGCTGTTCAGTTGCAACCTCTTCTATCTTTTCAGGGGCACTCTCCAACTGCTCCGGATCATGGGTGGAATATTTAACTTCCCACTCATTATATGTCTCTTCTGTCGGCCATGAAAAATTAATCACATCATCTTTAATTTTAGTCAACCTTTTCCAAGAATTTCTCAGTTTGTTGACTTCTGAATTAAGAAAACTATAATGTGATTTAATTTTTTCTATTTCTTGTATTGTTATAACAAAGAAAGAGGTATCATCAAGATCAATGATTCCCTTAACCCTTGCTGACAATTTGACTTCTATCTCTTTAAGCCATATTTGTTTATCTTTCAATTGATCCAGATTGGCAACAATTCCTGGGAGCAACCCAAAAACTTGATCAGTGTATTCCTTCTTGCATAAATTGACCTTTCTATCCACATTATCTACATCTGCTGCCAATTGCATTAAAACTTTAGCGACATCAGAAGTGGTTTTGATAATGGGATTGGCTCTTGCTTCATCACAGGATACACACATGAACTCTAGATCTTGCTCCCTAGGCCTCCATTTGTCAAAAATGGGTGTCAAAATGGCCTTATCTCTCCTCAGTTCATTCCATATCTCCATAACTTTTCCCACATTGTTGTAAAGCAATGAGGCAATTATTGTATCTGCAAAACTGGAGATTGTGGCCCTTACTTTTTCCTCATATTTCCCTGCATACAAAGCTTGAGCTTGTTTTAGGTTTTCTAGTTCTTGAGGAGTAATCTCAATCATTTGGGAGCTGGAAGGTGCTGGGGATAGTGGAAATTCAATGATAGGGCTTGTAGGTGGAGGTCTTGCAGGAGAGGAGGAAATCATCAATGTTGAAGGCTCACCTTGTTGGTGCTGTCCCATCAACTGGCTTTGTAATCTAGCAATGATGCTATCTTTACCTCTCACCTCCTCCTTGGAATTATTGTAGGCCTTCAAAACTATTTCCAACTTAATTTGGAGGGCCTCCTTTTCTTTGGCTTCCTTTTCAGCCACTGTAACACTGAATTTTGTAGTTTCTAGCACAGTGCTAGCAGCCTCTACTACCCCTGTACTCTGCACTCTTTTTACCATCAATCCACCAAGGTGACTTGACCCTGGGGTGTCTTTACCTTTCTTGCCCTCATTTCTCTTGAGGGACCACATAACTAGTGCAGCATTATCCTTACTAAATGTAACCCCTTCATGGGTTTAGTTTCTTTTCTTACTGCATCTAGCACTAGAGCATCAACAATATCCCACTCTGGTAAGATGAGCACTCTAGCTTGTGCTACTAGATCTCTTCCTTGTTCAAGAGTGATGGTTTTTAATTCTTCCATCATCTCCTATTTTATTTCTTCCTCCACTGAGGCTGGGTCTTTATCAGGCTACTCAGCCTTCCTTGTCTCACATCTAGCATTATATCTATTTATATGCTGTTTCCAAATGAACTGCATGAATGCTTCTGATGTAACAAAGTTGTCATCAACTAAAAAGGCACTACTTGCCTTTTTTATCTTAGGATCCCACTCCTGGCCTTTAAGTTCAGTAGAGGTGATGTCCATTTCAGCATCAATGGGCTCTTCTGGCATTCCCTCCTCCACTTCATCATAGGTGTATGCGATTTCACCCAAGCTACCCAACTGCAAGAGGTATTCGGTTGCTGCTTGTTCATCTCCTATATGGATAGGGGATTGGGATGGGGAATACAAAGGTGTATCTGATTGCACTTCCTTCCCCACCCTTTGCTTCTTTGGGCTATCCTGGATGTGAATGACATCTTGTACCTTCCTCTTTCCTTTGGATGTGGAGGGCTCCCCTGTTGTAGGCACTAGCATACTGTAACCTGATTTCTTGTGCAATGTGTAATCACCAGGAGGAAATGCTTTGGTGGAAGCTGATTTGCTTAGGATCATTCTATCCTTTTCAAGGTTACTCTTAATCATAGCTTCCCTCTTCTCCTTCAGTGTTTGCATCACATCTTCAAAACAAACAATCAAAATTTTTATTTTTTCTTCCAATGGGAAGAAGCTAGACAATGGGTCATAGCTAGCATCAAATTGATGCACAAAATCCAAGGCTTTCTTGTAAGCCACCCACTTTTCTTTCCTTAATTCCTGCTCATCTAAATCAAATTCATTTCTGATGAGGTCTTCAGGAAATTGGAATTGATGAGGCCTTCCTCTGCATGCTACCTTCTTCCTGAACACACCGTTGAAGAAGTCCTCCGGATCAGCACACCTGGACACTGCAGTGGATAAATGGTAAGGTTTGAGGAAATCCTCAAAGCAATTCCAGCCTCCCTTTGTAATTACAAATTGGTGGGCTATGGTAGCTACAGGGAAAATAATCCCTTTGCCTCTGCCTGTTAACTCTGCTTCTTGTAGGCCACCAATTTGCCTAAGGATCTCTGCTATTCCCACTTTGAGAGGGACCTGGTAAGGTAACAAAAATGGAGTACCCCTGAAACCAAAAAATTTGAAAACTGTGGAGACTGGATATAAATACATGTCGTCCCAGTTATGAACAATTTTGATGTTCTCTGCGAATTCTTTTGGCCTTATGAATTCCAGAAGAACCTTGGGGACTCTTGGGTTATTAGAGCAAAGGAGAGTCCTTATTTTAGATGCAAAATATTTATCAAACTTTAGGAAACTAGCATCCTCTCTGTCCCATGACAACACAGTACTCCATAATTGTACTGGCATTTTCTCTCCTTCCTTCTCTTTAATTAGGTCCATTCCACTAGCAAAATAATCACCACCTTTGAAGAGAAAAAGGTGCATTAAAAGCAAATACCATCCAAAAGGTCTATCCACCTTTCCATTCTTTATTCCTACCAGCCCTCCATGGATAGCATCGACAATAAAAGAAGCATAATCAAATGTGATAGCAAGAGAAGGATTCAAAATCTGAACAATCATTAGCAAGTAGTGATTTGGCATATTTGCTTCAGCATCCTCTCCTAGAACTTGGCAAAGTGCCCAATACATTCCTTTAGCCCTCAAGGTAAACATACTCAATGAGAAAGGCTCTTGCGTATTGGGTCCTACAACTGCTAACCCTCCTATTTTCAGAAAAAGTTCTTTAAGAGGCCCATTCCTGAGATGACTCCTCTGTGCACTGTACACTTGGGCTAATGATGTGAAATTTATGGGTTCCAGGAAGTTTGTGAACTCATTGAGTCCGAATGCTGTCCTAAATTCCTCAGCATTAATTTCCACAAGGGTTTTCCCATTTATATCCCGGATGCATCTTGTTACTGGATCATAATTTAATGCCATTTGGGTTAACAAGTTTGTATCCATGAATACCCCTGGGACTACTAACTTCCCAACATCTAGTTCCCAAATACTGTTTTGAGGGGCAGGAGAATTTCTCATTCCAAATCCGACTTTAAATAATCCCAACCCCGACAGTCCCACCTGTGGGTCTCTTAGCCAATTACCCTTGTCATACAATCCTTCTCCTATCTTCAGACGGGGAGCCCTGGGCACTAACTCTTTGGCCTTTGATGCTTGGTTAGTTGACAACGTCAACTGTTCTAAAAAATCATCACATACACTTCTTTCTAAATAATTAACCTTGCCGAAAAATTCCCTTTTAGGAGCCATTTGAAAATGCAAGAAAATGAATATCACTCTTAAACAATCCTGCAACACGAGAATGATTTTACTAAAAATGCCACACAAGAATTGCTACAAAATATGAGAGAACCTGATGCTTGCTTGAAGGAATTTGCTCTGCAACTAAACCGCCTGCTCTGTATCTGAAAAAGATAACTCTGCGTCTGCTCTTCTACAAAATCTTTTGAAAGATATCTTCACTTGGTTGTTAGGAAATCAAATACTTGTACTCAGGGCCTTAACTATAACATTGATTCCGCATGCTTCGGCCGTCCCTTCAAAATCGAATTCATACGTGAATTCGTATTTTTCACTCCAACGGGTCATAACATTCCTGCAAGTGTTTCACTGTTACCTTTTCGTTACTGATTGCTTTGTCTTTAGTCTGGGTCCCGCTTTTCTATTGGCTACATAATACCACGTGGCATCGAATCATTGGCTTTAAAATTCCCTTCACATTCTATTTGATACTGGCCGCGTGTCTTTTTTTTACAACGATGTTTCCACCTTGGCGAGCCCACACTTTCTTCTTTGACCACGTGTCATCATGACACGTGGATGGTTCTTGTTCATTCTCGCTATTTTGCGGGCATAAGGAGTGAACACTTTACCCTTGCGAAATAGCGTGAGCCGTTGGATCATCCCTCAAGTTAATCACTAATTAATCTTTTGAAAAGGTTCTCAGGAATGGTGGGCCCACGGACTCGTCACTAACACCTGGCATCCAGTCACCTGCGGCGCTGATTTGTTGCTCTGTCATTTGCCAAAAGGAAACTATGAGGGGCCCCACTTTCATCTCAACAGGTCTATCTCTTACGTCATCATCATGACACATGGACGGTTCTTGTTCATTCTCTCTATTTCGCGGGCATAAAGAGTGAGCACTTAACCCTTGCGAAATAGCACCGACCGTCGGATCATCCCTGCAGTTGATCAGCATTTAATCCTTTGAAAAGGCTTTCAAGAAAGGTGGGCCCGCTAACTTGTCACGAACACCTGGCGCCTTGTCACTTTCGGAGCTGACTTGTCACTCTGTCATTTGCCAGAAGGAAGCCACGGGGTCTCAATAGATTGTTAATAGCTGTACCTGCCAGGTCATTTCTGGGGCCCACTTCGAACCTTTAATCCTAACCCGCCGACTGTGGTGACTTGTGCCACGTGCTACCTTTTAATATGCCAGAAGAAAGCCACAGGGCTCCAACCACCTTTGACAGCTACACCCTTTACTTCCTCCGTCATGACACATGGACGACCCTTGTTAATTCTCGCTATTTTGCAGGCTTAAAGGGTGAGTATTTTACCCTTGCGAAATAGCGCGGGCCGTTGGATCATCTCTCAAATTGATCACTAATTACTGGGCCCGACAACTTTGGAAGAAAAGCATACAAGGCATAAAATTTTCAAATAATCAACGTAACCGCCTAGGCAAATAATAAGAGGGGACACCTCCCACGACCCCACAACCCATACTTAAGTGAATAAAGTAACAGAAGATTAGAAACCCAAGGGTTTAACACAAAAGGATAAAAAAATCAAAAACCCTTAAACCCCTAAGGTTTAGAACAAAGCTGAAGCACTTGGGATTACACCCTATTCGAATTTTTTTTAAAGAACCATAGCCAATTATGGGAAAAGAAGAACCCAATTTTAAACAGTGATAACAGGGTGAATCAGTACATCAAATCTTTTTCTTAACAATATCTTTACTGTTAAGCATAAACTGAATAGTGCAGTAACATAATATAATGCTAAAACAAATAAATAACAATCATACATGATTCACTCCATAACACATATGTTTTGTTTACGTAGAAACTCTTGGTTAGAGAGAAAAACTGCGGTGGGGATGGCACCCACAACTTCACTACTGCAATAATAAAGGTTGCTCAGTTAGAGCTACATGTTTAGCTATTTCTGATAGCTTACCCTGTTAGGAGTATCAAGATCTATTCGATCTACCTTGCTAAAGGATTTTACAACACTTAATCTTAATGATGCACCTAGTTAGAGGCTTTACAATTTATAGACTTGATTAGAGTCTTTTACCCTGTTAAAGGTTTCTCTTACAACTTCAAAATATTACAATAAAATCATTACAAATATCTGCAACTTTACATCTGGAATGTTATAGTAGATTCTATGTGCTCAAAATAAGATTACCTTGCTTATAGCATACCTCGGTAACCCATATAATAACTCGGTAAACCCTTCTGTTTACTCTGTTCTTTGACTGTTCTCTGAAATCCTTCTCGGTGACCTTTGTGTCTCTGTAACAGTCATCACACTTAGTGCTTTCACATGTCTTGCTTCATATATTTCTATATGTTCCTTTCTATCATGCTACATGTATATGTGTGATCTTAATCCATGTTGTATAAAAAGATCTCTTACGACGGTGATCCATTCATTGCTTTGATCTTACAAACATGTTTTATCGAATGATTAACCATGCAAAATATTTCATTGGTTAGATGACCTCAAAATCATACACAATCTTTAAGTGCAATTTCCAATGTGATAACGGTTCTATGTTCCTTGATCTTGTAACACGTTTCCATATGTATGTCCAGGTTCAATGAATCTGGTAACACGTTTCACTCGGTGTATATCAACTTGGTGTGTCATCTTTGCTACTCGGTAGACATGGAATGATACTCGGTAGACAGCTCGGTGCATACTGGGCTCTGTGACTACTTTCTTCTATAACCGACTGGACTGTGCATACCGACTAAATATTTTGGTAGAGATAACTAACTAGAGTATATAGAATAACTTTGAACATAAAACTAATGGTAACTTGATAAGTAGTAACAATCTCCCCTTTTGACATTAGTTGAGATGTTTGACAAAAACTACTTTCAAAGTTATAACTCAATAAATTATATATTTTGCAAAATTTGACTATACTGACAGTATATACAATAGTCAATGAAATAGTAAATCCATATATACTCCCCTTGTCAATATACTGTACAAAAATTTGATTTGTATGCTCGGTGATCTACTCTTGTTCTTTGCTTATTGTTCTGTTCACTACTCAGTTCACTACTCTTGGATACTCTGATTACTCTGCTCGGTATACTCCCCCTATATACTACACTCCTTTTGTTTGATACTATACTTTGATGCTTTGAATGCTATATCACTCCCCCTTTTTGACAAACATCAAAATTTAGTTACCATTCGGTGGTGGCAGCTGGTCAAAAATGGATTTGTACTTTGTTCGTGCTTTGGTGAGAGTGACAGAGAGGGCATCCTTTACACTGTCCATTAAAGAATTTTGCACTTGAATATCAGCCAATAATGATATTAAGCCATCTAAAGTGTTTCCCTCTTGTGTAGTAGATAAGTATGTGGCTCAGTTGATCTGTTCTTGGATGGATGAAAGATGAGGAAGGAATAATGTCTAAAGTGCCATTATGTCCATCCTGATCTTGTGTTCATCATTTCTTAGGTCCAATTGTTGAGCCATGATCTATTGTAACTTTGTATAGAAATTCTGAACAAAATTGGGCTCGGTGGTCAACTTATTTGAGAGATTGGTGATCTCTTTCTCAATTGTTTCTGTTTTATTTTTTATATCTTTAATGAATAAAGAAAATGTATAGAGTTTTTGAAATAAATAAAGAATGTGCTTGAGTTGAGCGGACAACTCAACAATAAATTTGACAAGTTTAACTTTGCCAATAGCAATAGCTTTATGTACCTCTTCAATCATTTTTACAGTGAGCTCTTTGTCTTTTAGCTTGCTCAAATATTTGGATGCATCTACTCCAGATGTCTCTATCTTGGTTAGGAGTTCATCCAGTTGAATGTGGATGGCTGCATCTTTAGTTATTGTAGCTTCAAGTAGCATATATGTTAAGAGTGCTTTCACCTTCTAAATTACTTTATTTTTCTTTTGAATAGCCATTTGCTTCTCTTGTTCGGCTTTTTCTTTGCATAGTTCACTAGAATCAATGAGTGCTTGCCCCTTTAATTTGGATATATCAACATTGGGCAACACTATTGGTTTTGACAAATCTACTTTGAAACTATGCTTTTTCATCTTCTTTTCTTTACCTTTCACCAATTGAACTAAGACAATGGCTTGTGAGGCTTGATGACCCTCGGTAGGTTGCTCAGTAGAGGCAACACTTTGGTCGATTTCTTTGGCCTCTGTAGTGTCCTTTGGTGTCTCAGTACTCGGTGTCTTAGTTGTAACATTTTCAGTGCTAGAAGGATCCTGAGACGTCTACTCTTGAGTAGTACCTTCTGCTGTTGTAGACTTGTGACCTTTGGTGCCTTGATCCATATCCTGAGGGGCTTCGGTTGAGACAGGTTGATTGACCGGTGGATAAGGCTGAACTTGTTCCAAGACTGATTCACTGGATACAAGTTTTGCATATGCATTTCCTTCTATCATTTCTTGTTCAGGTGCCTCTATATCCATGATATCTTCATCTATTTGAATGGTGTCAGCAGGGTCTTGCTCAGTATCATCAGGATCTTGCTCAATGACATCAACTATTTCAACTTCAGCTTGCTCACCGACATCCTTATTTCTAAAGATTTCCTACCACTTTTCTTTTGTCTCATTTTCCACTTCAATATACAGCCCATTCATCAGTTTCAAGGCTTTTTGTTTGATGAGGAACTTTGTGTGGTTGGTTGTCAGATGTTCTTTTATTTCAGCTACCGACATGTCAGGAAAGAGATGTACCAGACTTCTTTCTTTGATTTGTTTCTCCAAGTCCAGGGCATATTGCCACCTGTTATCACTATTTGCATATAATTCTTTTGGAAGAGAATTAGAGACTTCTAATGGGACCAATTGGAATTTCAGAAGTGTGCAGATGATAGCTTCTTCTATTTGTCTCTTTTCATCATCATTTTTGGATTCATACTTAACATATCTGAATCCTCCAAATCCACCATATTCCTTCAGATTAGTACAAAAATTTTCAACACTATGTACATTTACCTTCTTGCTCTTGACAATCTGAAATTTGCTTGCATCCTCAGTTTTGGTGTCACTAGACTCTTTTGCCAAAATGAATCTCCGAGTAGATTTCTTGTAAGTTTTTGTTACCTTGGGAACAGTAACACTCTTTGTTTTCTTACTTGGTGAAGCTGCAGATGCTCTTGTGTTAGGTCGCTTTGCTGGAGGAGTCGATGAGGCCTTTTATGAATCCTGTTTCTTTCTTTTCAACACTTTTCCCTTAGGCAATTAGGTGCTCAGTGTTATAGCTGCCTCTTGGGCTTCAGATTCCTCTTCGGTAATGGCTATAGTGCCTTTGACAGGTGTGGAGGAATAATCTTTTCCAAATTTCTCCGATAATGCCTTTATCATCTTTGTTGCCTTTCTTGTAGGTTTGGGTACTACAATGCTCATTTTTACTTTTTCCTTCACTTCTTCATAGGTTCCATACCTCAGCTCGGTAGCATGTCTTGGCAATGTAAGAAATGCATCAATTTGTTGTTTGGTGATGTCAAAATCAATCTCGTAACCCATAGGTGACAAAGATTAAGTTCTTGGTTCCATAACATTCACATAATAGTAATCGGTGTCTACTTCAAAACATATGTCATCTTTGTATTTCTCCACTAGCTTGGGTGGAATTCGGTACCTGTTATGCATTTTCTCTTGAAACTTACTAAAGTAATCATCCATAATATCATTAAAATTATCACCTATCTTCTTAATGAAGTCATTGATCTGATGGGTGATTGGTTGGTGTAGTTCCCAAACAACTTTACCGACTGATGGAAAGAATTTTTCAAAATAGAAAAACATGCATACAAGTAGTGATCCAAACTTTAGTGTATTAGCCGAGTTATTCTTCTTTGACTTCCTGATGGTGTTCAGATTCTCAAACAAGTTTTTCAGCAACACCTCACATAGATCAATTTTCATTCCCTTTTTCACAATTTTGTATGCTAGGTCTACTGCTGCATAGGGTACACTGTTTTCCCTTGCCGATTAGGAGAAACAGTAACCTATTACTCTAATGGCAAATTTTAGTTCTGCATCAGTGACATTGTTAAATTTCAGTCCTCTGCAATCTGATTCCACTCTGATTAAACTGATCAATTCCTTCTGTGATATCATCTTTTGAGCTTGAGCATGATCATAAATAGGGTAACCGGTAATCAGATGAATGATTTCCTTGGTAATCTTAAATGATTGCTCTTGTAGCTACATGAAGTCATCATGAACTCTGCTCAGAACAAACTTGACCTTCTGGGGTTTGAACACACAGGGATAGGTTAGGGCTTTAGTTAATCCCTTGATCTTAATGTGCTCAAACTTGCTATCTAATTTACCATCGGTGCACAATTCATCATAGGTGTCTTTCATTTCAACGTGACCGAGTTCTTCAACACGACATTTGGTGAAGAATATCACATCCTCGACTAATAACACTCTATCTGGGATGAGTGAAAATGCGGTTTTGTCATCTAGTTCAGATGCAACTTTGGGAGTTAAAGAGTATTTTAGTGAGGGCTTTTCAAAATTATTAACAATGATGGGATCTTGGATCTTAGGTGCCATTTGTAGATTTTAGATAAAAACTAACAAAAGATCCTTAGGGTTTGAGGATTTTCAAACGACAGATGCTTCACACTTAGTAGATAATAACAACTTGATAAGATCAGTAAACCAACTTAACAATGCGTTGAGATTGATGTAAATACCTTGTATTTTTCTTTGTAGAAGGTTTGATCACCTTTGATTTGCTTTGCTCTGCTCTCTCGAAAACTTGGTAAGTGAAAATGACCGTGTAAATGCTTTAAGTACACAATATACCTTATCAGGCTCCATGTGGGTTAGGTCAAAAACATTAAATGCACTCGGTTCCACTAAATTTTCTTTCTTTTTTTTGCACTTTAACCGAGTAACCAAACTTCCTTCATTAATGACTTGACAGGTTTCCTATATTCACCGACTTGATATGTTTCCTGTATAGTGCTCCAAAAGACTTTGATAGAACTACTACATCTTAATTATGCAAATTTTGAATTAAGTACATAATAAAATAGGAACTATTAAGATTTAACCTTGAGAGAATGCACTCCCTTAATACCTTTACCGATTAATTTGGAATAGGAGCACCTAACTCGGTAGGTAAGGTTCCTTCTTCATTTGACACAATTTCCTTCTTTTTCCAAATAATTTTTAATTTTTCTTTTATTTCCTCAGTGTCTTTTCTAGGTTGGTCTCTGCAATCTCTAGCCAAGTGTCCAACTTTGTGATAATGAAAACATGCCATACTAGGATTTCTCCATGATCTTCGGTTGTTCATCCCAAACCTTATAAAGCAGTTGGCACTTATATGTCCATATCTTCCACAACATTCACACCATATCCTTGTATTGTAATCCCATGGTATTGCAACATATTGTCGGTTAAGATCTCTGTGGGTTCGGTAGCTTACAGTATTTGCTCGGTGTGCATACCACATATAGTTCTTTTGCTTGTAACAACACTTCTCGGTACTATGTCCATATCTATTGCAGTTTTTATAAAACCCTTTGAATTTTGCCTTCTGATAATTGTTAACAAACTTTTTCCAATATTGATTAGACGTGTGACCATATTTATTGCAATTGTAACAATAACTATTGGACTTAGTGACATTCAGTTGCTTACCTTTTCTGATTTGGCACATGTTGGCAGTGTGACCTTGATTTCCATAGTAGTTGCAAATAGGCTTCTTTCTTTTGATGTTCTTCTTGATTCCATCTTGCTTAGATGATTCTCCTCTCTCGGTAGTATGGATTCCCTTCTCGGTAGAGTCTTTTCCTTTGTAACCGAGTCCTGCATCTTTGTTGGGTCGTCTTGTGTTCAGTTTCTCATCCAACATCTTTTATGCTTCATAACTCTTCTTCAATGTTTCTTTGGATTTCATCTCTGTTTCAAGTTCATTGGTCAACCTTGACACTTCAAGTCTTAATGCTCGATTCTCATCATCTTTCAGATTTGCTTCATGATGTGCATAACCTAGTTGATCTGACAGGTTTTGTTGAATTCCAGTCATCCTTGTGATTTCATTATTCTTATCAGATACTAAGACTTCAAGTTATTGTTTCTCTCTTTCTAGATCTCTTACTTTATCCTCGGCTGTCCTCAATGCATCAAGATTTTCAGTCATCTGTGTGCTGAAATGTTCATGTTCTCTTTTCATTGCTTTTAGTTGATCAGCCAGTGCTTTGTTCTTTTCCTTCAATACTCCTATCATTTCTTCAGTCTCTTCAAATATACTTTTCTTAGATGATGTCTTAATTTGTTCCACTAACTCTTGAGAGTCCTGCAAATCATCAGATAATCTTCTTCTCACTTTCAGAGATTTTTGCATTTGCCTTTGCATGTCTGCAATCACTTGATTAGCATGATCCAGGTCTTCTTGCAGATACACAATCTTTCGAGATTGTTTATAGCCTTCCATTGATAAGATCTTTCTCTTTAGGTAGTTAAACCCTTTTCCAAGATTGAAGCTCTGATACCAATTGTTAGGCCCAATATGGAAAGCTAATGTACTGAGAGGGGAGGGGTGAATCAGTACATCAAATCTTTTTCTTAACAATATCTTTACTGTTAAGCATAAAATGAATAGTGCAGTAACATAATATAATGCTAAAACAAATAAATAACAATCATACATGATTCACTCCATAACACATATATTTTGGTTACGCAGAAACTCTTGGTTAGAGAGAAAAACTATGGTGGGGATGATACCCACAACTTCACTACTGCAATAATAAAGGTTGCTCAGTTAGAGCTACATGTTTAGGTATTTCTGATAGCTTACCCTATTAGAAGTATCAAGATCTATTAGATCTACCTTACTAAAGGATTTTACAACACTTAATCTAAATGCTGCACCTGGTTAGAGGCTTTACAATTTATAGACTTGATTAGAGTCTTTTACCCTGTTAAAGGTTTCTCTTACAACTTCAAAATATTACAATAAAATCATTACAAATATCTGCAACTTTACATTTGGAATGTTATAGTAGAATCTATGTGCTCAAAATAAGATTACCTTGCTTATAGCATACCTCGGTAACCCATATAATAACTTAGTAAACCCTTTTGTTTACTCTATTCTTTGACTATTCTCTGAAATCCTTCTCGGTGACCTCTATGTCTCTGTAATAGTCATCACACTTAGTGCTTTCACATGTCTTGCTTCATATTTTTCTATATCTTCCTTTCTGTCATGCTACATGTATATGTGTGATCTTAATCCATGTTGTATAAATAGATCTCTTATGATAGTGATCCATTCATTGCTTTGATCTTACAAAAATGTTTGATCGAATGAATAACCATGCAAAATATTTCATTGGTTAGATGACCTCAAAATCATACACAATCTTTAAGTGTAATTTCCAATGTGATAACGGTTCTATGTTCCTTGATCTTGTAACACGTTTCCATATGTATGTCCAGGTTCAATGAATCTGGTAAGACGTTTCACTCAGTGTATATCAACTTGGTGTGTCATCTTTGCTGCTCGGTAGACATGGAATGATACTCAGTAGACAACTTGGTGCATACTGGGCTCTGTGACAACTTTCTTCTATAACCGACTGGACCGTGCATACCGACTAAATATTTCGAGAGAGATAACTGACTAGAGTATATAGAATAACTTTGAACATAAAACTAATGGCAACTTGATAAGTAGTAACACTCTCCCCCTTTGACATCAAATGCCAAAGTTACAATAAAACCAAGTTCATATACAAAATACCAATCAATTCAATATACCAACTACTCCCCCTAAGAAGTAGCTTCCCAACAAAGACCAGAATAAAAGATTTCTTTGTTAATTCTATCGATTGTTGTCAATCATCAACTGTCTAAGTCTCTACCAGTGGTGGTATGAACCCAAGCTGATCTCTGAGATATTCAAATGTCTCGTTAGGCAAAGGTTTAGTGAAAATATCTACAATCTTCTCTTTAGTATTCATATAAACCAGTTTTATCTCCTTTGCTTCAACATTTTCCCTTAGAAAATTCAGTTTGATAGAAACATGTTTGGTTTTAGAGTGTAATACTGGATTCTTAGATATATCAATTGTTGCAGTGTTATCACAATAGATAGTAATAGGTTCCTTTCATTTTACTTTTATGTCTTTCAACATTTGCTTAAGCCATAGTACCTATGTACAGTTAGTTGCTGCTGCAACATATTCTGATTCTGCTATTGATAAAGATGTACAACTTTGTTTCTTACTCAACCAAGAAACTAGTCTATTTCCAAGAAAGAATGCTCCGCTGGTGGTGCTTTTTCTATCATCCACATCTCCTACCTAATTTGCATCTGTGTATGCACATTATTCAAAGTTTTCATCTCTAGGATACCATAATCCAAGATTTATAGTGCCTTGTAAGTACTAGAAAATCCTTTTTACTACTAATTCATGATATTCTCTAGGATTACATTGAAATCTTGAAACAATACATACTGCATTCATAATATCAGGTTTGGTTTGTGTCAAATACAGTAAACCTCCTATCATAGATTTGTATCTAGTTGGATTAATAGGTGTAGATTCATTCCTTTGTGATAATTTGTCATTTGTTGTCATAAGTGTGCTTACCGGTTTAGAGTTCTCCATCCCAAATTTCTTTAGTAACTCTTTTAAGTATTTAGATTGACTCAGGAATATACCTTTATCAGTCTGTGAAATCTGCAATCCTAAAAGAATTTTATTTCTCCAATCATAGACATTTCAAATTCTTGCTGCATTTTAATAGAAAATTCCTTACATAATCCATCTTCTCCTCCAAAGATAATATCATCAACAAATACTTCTATAATCAAGATGTCATCATTAGTTACTTTATAATATAAATTTTTGTTTGCATTTCCTTTAGTAAAACCAATCTTTAAAAGATACTTATCCAATCTTGCATACCAAGCTCTTGGAGCTTGTTTTAGTCCATACAGAGCTTTTCTTAACCTGCAAACCATATCATTGTCATCTGTCAAAGAATTTCCATCAGGTTGTTCAATGTATACTTCCTCTTCAAGATCTCCTTTCAAAAATTCACATTTAATATCCATTTGATAAACTTTGTAGTTCTTGTGTGCTGCAAAAGCCAAAAATAATCTGACTGCCTCAATTCTAGCTACCGGTGCAAAGGTTTCATTGTAACCAACTCCTTCTTCATGAGAATATCCCTTACACACTAGTCTTCCTTTATTTCTAACAACCTTACCATCTTCATTAAGTTTGTTTCTAAATACCCATTTGGTTCCAATTACATTTTTATCTTGAGGCTGGGGAACTAATGTCCAAGTGTTGTTTTTCTCAATTTGTTCTAATTCTTCTTCCATAGCTTTAATCCAAAATTTATCTTCACATGCCTCATTAACAGATGATGGTTCAATTTGAGAAATAAGACATACCTCTTCATTTTCCAATCTTCCTCTTGTCATAACTCCTTTAAACTTGTTTCCAATTATCTGATCTTCAAAATGATTCAGTCTTACATACCGGGGTGTCTTGGTTTGTTGTTGTTCCTGAATTACTGTGGAATCCTCAGATGATACCAGGGTAACTAGATCTTCATTCTGTACTAGTGGATTTAGAGTAGGTTCATTTTTCAAAATTTCTTTTGCCGTTTCAGAGTCTATATACCTTGAAGTTCCTTTGAATTGTTCATGAATCTTTACATTTGTACTCTCACCAATTTTCTGCAATCTCTTGTTAAAACATCTATATGCCTTGCTCTTAGATGAATAACCAAGAAATATTCCTTCATCACTTCTAGGATGAAATTTTCCAATATACTCATGTCTTCTGATATAACATTTACTTCCAAAAATTTTGAAATACTTAAGAGTAGAAGTATTACCAGAGCATAGTTCACGAGGGGTTTTACCGGTTTCACCTTTGATGTGAACTTTGTTAAATGTATAGACCATTGTACTGACTGCTTCTCTCCAATATACATGTGGTAGGTTTTCTTCTGATAACATACTTCTTGCTACATCCAAGATAGTAGTATTTTTCCTTTCAACAACTCCATTCTACTGTGGTGTCCGAGGTGCTGATAGCTGTCTTCTGATTCCATTCACTTCACAAAATGTATTAAATTCCTTAGATGTAAATTCACTTCCTTGATCTGATCTTAAACATTGTATTTTCTTACTGGTTTCATTTTCTACCATTGCTTTGAACAGTTTGAACTTTCCAAGTGCTTTTGATTTTTCTCTGAGAAAAGTAACCCAACACATTCTAGAATAGTCATCAATAATTAGCATGAAATATCTATCACCTTGTAAGCTTTTAGTTCTAGCTGGACCACATAAATCAGTGTGAATCAAATCAAGAGCATTATTTGATTTTTCTAGAATACTTTTGAAACTAGCTCTAACTTGTTTTCCAAATTGACATTCCTTACATATTGTATTCTGAGGTTTGACAATTTTAGGTAAATCTCTAACTGCCTTAGTAGTATTGATCTTTACCATGAAATCAAAGTTTACATGACAAAGTCTCTTCTGCCATAACAACCTTTCATCTATATGTGCAATTAAGCATGTCTTTTCATTGTTATTCAAATGAAAGATATTACCTCTAGTCTGATTACCGGTTGCAATTTCCAAACCAGTTCTATTCATGATTTTGCATTTTCCATTTTTAAATTGTAACTGAAATCCTTTCTCAACTAATTGACCAACACTCAAAATATTATGCTTTAATCCTTCAACATAGTAGACATTGTCAGTGTTATGCTTACCATCAAGAGATATTGTACCCTTACCTTTGATTGAACAAGCTTTGTCATCTCCAAATCTCACTAAGCCTCCATTGTATTCTTGAAAGTTCAAGAATTTACCTTTGTCTCCTGTCATATGATGTGAGCATCCTGAGTCAATGATCCATTCATCCTTTAGTTCAACTTTAGCTGCCAGGGTCTGTACTACCAGTTGAGTAGTAGGTGCTAGTTGATCTTCTATTATAGCAACAAAAACCCATCCATTGTCTGCTAGATCCTAATCAGAATCATCAATCACACCTTCATCAACAATGTAACAAGATTTGTCTTTATTCTTCTTAAATCTATATCTCTAATATTCAGGGTTAGGCTTGTATGTTCTTCTAGCTTCTTCTCTTAGTCTACCATGTCTATCAGGGCATCTTGAAGCCACATGACCAATCTTATTGCAGTTAAAACATTTAAAGGGTGGTTTACCTTCATACTTACTTCCAACTGGACCTTTAGGCATTTTCCTTGCAAATAGTGCTTCAAGTTCTTCATTTTCTTTCCTACTTTTTTCAAGTTCTCTTACATAAAAGGCTTTCCAATCAGATTTGTCAAATGATGGAGCAGATGATGTTGATGCTTTAAAGGCCAAATTTGTCTTTATAGTAGCAACAGAACCAAGTTATTTAATTTCAAAAGCTGAAAGTTTCTCAATCAATGTATCCCTAGTAATTGATGTATTAGGCATTGTTCTTAACTCATTTATAGCAGCGACTTTCATTTTATATGCCAGTGGAAATCCTCTTAAAACTTTTGAAACAATTTCATCCTCACTTAAGGTTCCTCCACAACATTTAATACCCAAAACAATTTCATTTACTCTTTCCATAAAAGCAAAAATCCTTTCATCTTCTTCCATTTTCAGATGTTCATACCTGACTCGGAAGCTTTCAAGTTTTGCAATTTTGACTATGGAATCTCCTTCATTCAGTGTTTCCAAATGATCCCAAATAGCTTTAGCAGTGGACCTATCTAATAATCCCATGATTTGTTGATATGATAATGTGCTCAAAAGTGCTTCTCTTGCTTTGTAATCATTTTCCTCATCTTTTGTCAAGTTGGTTGGACTAGGCTGACCTTGTACAACAACAGTATAACCATTCTTTGTAACTTCCTAGATGTCTTTTCCAATGCAATTTAGATGTGTCTCCTTTCTGATCTTCCATATCCCATAGTTGGTTCCATCAAGTTTAGGATTGTCCTTCCTAAAATAATTAGTAGACATTGGATCTCCTCAAGTTGTTAAACTTCTGCAAAAGAGGACTAGGCTCTGATACCGATTGTTAGGTCTCGGAGACAACTGAGAGGGAGGGGGGTGAATCAGTTGTCAAATAAATTTAAACCAAAAATAACTTAACCAACTTAATGCTTAATATCGGTAAACTAGTTCAACATGCCGGTAGACAGATTTAACAGTTAATTACTATACCGGTAAGGATTAGTGCATGAAACATAAACACAAAGTCATCCACAACACATAACAACAATATTTGTATGTGGAAAACCTGTAAGGGGAAAAACCATGGTGGGAAACCTTACCCACAATTAGATGATACTACTACAGATAGTAAGTGTACATAAATGGGGTTTGCACATGCAGAAAGGCCAACCACCTAGAGCTCACTGCTCAATCACAAAATGGGAGTCACACTGACTACAATTGGATGGTTAAATCCAATAAGAATGTACTGCACAAAATAGCATCTTCATATGCTAGATTCAGTACTAGTGTAATGCTGATATGCTTTCACAAAAACCCTCCTTCAATCTTCAAATGATGTCTACGTGTATAGCTCTTCTTGTTCTCGCATATACCTTCACACAATCCTTTTTCGCATTCCACATTTGATCTTACAAATAAGATCTTACATTTATACCATAACCTAAGACCAATTTTAGTAGGTCGGCTCTACAAGATATTACAATAAAAACATTTTACAAACAATATAATATCCGATGCAATAATCGATTGAACATGTCGGCTTAATGCATTTACAACAATAATTAATCATCTCCATAGCGTGCCATGTTGATCTAGAAAAGATAAACCTGTCGGTGTAACCCTAGACCTATTTCCCGGTAACAACAAATATGCAACTATGAATATACCAATGAACAAAACTCCAGGACAAGATGTCCAAACGATGTCTTTGACATAACCATGTGTTTTCCATATCATTCCAAGTGCCCGTGGTCATTATATCTTGCCAGTGTACCAGATACCAGTAACTGTGCAATAGTTACTTGCTTGCCGGTGAATGCTACTGGATCTCCAAAGTGCTAGTGTTTTAGTAGGCGTTGACATCAACGACAAAACCATACCAAAATACCAACATTTGCTCCTCCTATGGTGGAGATAGTCTCTCTTCAAGGTGGTCCTTCAGGTAAAAGGTTGCAGGAAGCTTTTTGAAACCCATTGCTAGTTTTTTATTTCCTTGGATACTTTGTTTCTAGTGCAAAGGTTTTTGTTTGGTTAATGGTTCAGGGTTCCTTCCTAAACCCCTTAGCTTTGAGAATGTAATACATGGGAATCAAGACCCTTGTTCTAGATAGGTTGTTGCTTTGGCCAGATGATTCTTTTTTAAAAAGGAGTCTTCTCCCTTTTAAATTTTGGTGGTCTCATTGCTTGTGATCTCCTCTCACTCGTCTACCTTGTTGGTTGTTATGTAATAGTTCTGAACTCTTTGACTTTTATCAAATTAAAATATTAGATAAATATGGATCCATCTTGATCATTTGTGTTTTGTGGCTTGTGAATTTGCTAGGATTGTCTCTAGATACATGCAAGAGCTACATGAGCTGTGTTGGAAAGTTGCAAAGCATATCCTTTGATATGTTTGAGGAACCATTAGCTATGGGATTCATTATTCAATAGGATGTGTATGCCGAAAATGTGGTCTTCAACCTGCAAGAAGAAAAACACTTCAAACACACCAATGAAGCATTGCATTAGAGCTAGAAATCATAAACAAGTTAGTGGATTTAAAACTCCTAAAGTCACCCCATTGTCCTCTATCTCTAAAGATCTTCAAGATTCAAGGTGGCCCTCACTTGGAAGAGCACTTGATCTCTTAGATGACAACCTAGAGAACAAGATTTTAGTGATGTGCTAAGATCAAAATGGATGCAACTAAGAACTTAGCTAAGATGAGATGATGGATGAAGATAGGATGCAATATGCAAGACTAGACGATTAAGATGTTAAATGTATTCCAAATTGAATATTAGATTATGCTAGATGAGTATAAAATACTATGAGATGATATGAAATTAATTAGATGATATGCTAAAATGAAGCTGAAATGCTAATGCTAATGCTAAATGGCTTGTATGCTTGAAGATGGCTTGAATGATTGAAGATGACAAGATGAGCTCCTTAACCTGCAAAATGACTATAATTTAGATGCACAAGATTGAGATATGAATTGAAGGAGAAATGGGCTCTATTTATAGAAGAATTGGATGGGCAAGATTGAATTAGCTTAAGGAGGGTCAAGATTGAAAGTTATCAATCCATGTGATATTTTCAACCCAATCCCATGTTGACAAGTGTTACCATGAGGAGGTTTGAGAGGAGAGATAAGGAGCATTAAATGCTTGAGGGGACATGATGGTTACCCTTGGGGGTTGGGTTAGGTTTAGGTTAATGGATATTCCTTTTATCCAAGGGATAAATGAATGTGCAAGGGTTAAATGGTTACCTTAGTCAAAGAAATAAACTCTTTGAAGAGACCCATGAGTTAAAACAATGGTTAAGTTAGAGGAAAGTCTCTAACCAAAGGTCAAAGGTGAGATAACCATAAATGGTTATGTAAGAGCCTTTAATGGTTTGGAATTCTTTAGAGGTTAACCATTTGAAGACATAAAGCCTTTAATGGTTATTGAAGATTTTGGAGGTTTTTGAGAAGGGACTTCCTTTTATTTAGGATTGTGACAATGGTTAGGATAGTATTAGGTTAAATTGGAAGTGATTAGAAGAATCTAGAAGAGGTTTAGGCATGCAAGAGGATTTTGTAGGAGAATGCAAGTGGGAGAAATAAGAATTTGTAAATAAAATAAAAAGATTTATTTCAACTAAAATGAATGCAACTTGCATTTGGATAGATATTTAAATAAATATTAATTTATTTAAATGTGAATATGAATTTTGTTTTTTTTTTAAAATAAATCTTAATTTATTTAAATGAGAAAAAGGGGGATAAAGCATTAAATGCTTGAAGACTTTGATGGAAACCATTAAAGGCTTAAGAAGACTTTAAGGGAAACCATTAAAGGTTTGAGATGATTCTAGAAGGAAGCCATTAAAGGTTTCAAGTGGGTGGGGATAAATAGGATTTTAAATAATTAATTAATTTATTTAAAATTGTGGTGCAACTTGCATTTGTAGGAAAATGCAAGTTGGTGGAAGAAAATAGGTTTTTTAAGATAAAATAAAAGATTTATTTTATGCAACTTGCATATGTTGTAAAATGCAAGTGGGGTGAGGGAAATAGGGATTTTTAATTAAATGTAAATTTAATTAAATGGGAAAGGGGATTTTAATTTAATGTTGAATTTAATTAAAATGGAAAGGAGATTTTAATTAAATGTTGAATTTGATTAAAATAGCTAGAATGGGATATTTAATTAACTATTGAATTTAATTAAAATGGCTAGAAGGGGATATTTAATAACTTTTGTATTTAATTAAAATGGCTAGAAGGGTATATTTAATTAAATGTTGAATTTAATTAAAGTGGCTAAAAGGGAATATTTAATTAAATGTTGAATTTAATTAAAATGGCTAAAAGGGAATATTTAATTACATGTTGAATTTAATTAAAATGGCTTAGATAGAAGAAAGGAGGAATTAATTAAATCTTTAACTTGATGAATGGTTGATAAGAAGAAAAGGGATATTGATTAAACTTTAGTTTAGTCAATAGGTGGGTTAGGGTAATTAAACAAATATAAATTCATTTAACTAGTTGTGGAAGTTTTAGGTGTCTACATTTTGCCCTTGTTTGAAGTAACGTGTGACCACATGTTGATTCAAAGAAAAATGCTTGATTTGTCGTCAAATTGTTTTTTTGATATGATGTTGCTTGTCAAAGTTGTTGACATGATGTCGTGTGCCAAAATGTTTGATATGGTACCCCAGATATGAAGAATTGTGTGGATATGAAATTGAATGATAGAACCAATGTCGATATAAAACTAATATGACGATGCCCCCTCAAGAGATCATTTGTGCCTTAAGGGCATGAAAGATCTCTTGAAAGAAGAAGAATGTTATATGAAAGATAGAATAATGAATAGATTGATGACATGCATGGGTTTGATTGGATTGATAGAATTGATAAGATTGAGATCAAGTCTGGTTTCAGGAATGACACCTCCTATATAAGACAAAGATGATCAAAACATCATGTTTTAGGAACGATATATCTTGTATAAGACATGATCAAAATGTTTGGTTTCAGGAAAGATACATCTTGTATAAGACATGATAAATGACAATTGGATAAATGATGAAGATATGAAGCTGAAGAAAGATTCCATGATGATGTGATAGATATGCATGAGACAGATGTAATGATGAAATATGATGATGCAACTAAATGCAATCTAATATGCACATTAACATGATAATGCAACTAATGCTTGATATGATATACAATGACAATGCAGCTAATGCAAGATTAAAATGCATTCTTGTTCCCAAATGTTGCCATCTGTTTTGATCAAATTGCCTGTGCTTCCTTTGTTTTCATCATCGGTCCTTGATATGTTGAAAGTTGATACAAGCATCATGGTATAATTAAACAATAATGACCTGAGTATAACCTACATGAATTTTGGTATTTCAAGATAGCACAAGCGTCGAGGTATAATTGAACCAAGATGACCTGGTTATTGCTTGCTTAAACAAACAAGATCAAACAAGAGTTAACCTTAGGCCAATGCAAATCCAAAATGTCCTCAGTGATATGCCACCTGATTGCTTCGTAGGACAAATTAGCATGGTAAAAGGCTTCACTCACATATAGAAGACAAAGAAAACATCACATTCCTTCCTTACTTCTCTAGTCGTGAGACATCTTGGAGGTGCTCAGGAGATATGATAAGCAAAAGATCAAAACCACAAGTAAACATGCATGCTATTTGAAATATATTTTTGTAACATAAAACATCTTGCAAGTAGATATTTTGTTCAGTTCAAGTCAATTCAATTCCTTGACGTCTAGTCTTCTTGCTTTGTTGTGGTTACTGTCGATTGTTCTGATCTTTGTTGTCTTACTATGTATTTTGTTTGTTGTTGAAAACTCTTAAGATGAAGTGCCCCTAGTGAGGTTAGGATTTCCCCCACCGTAGATACTACTTATGATATGGAATATGTACATTGACCACCAAGCCATGGCGGGATATGATACAAATAACTGTTCAGATAATCAAGGACAATGGCTATGCTAAGTATGTCCAGGATTGATGTTGCATGACATGGTGTTATTTGATGGCCATTGGCCTAGATTAGATGGTGCCAAGATATGTACAAGAACTTAAAGATGAAGGAGCTTCTTATCACAAGTAGTGCCTATTGCCAGGTTTTCACCAGTTGCTTTTATTTCACGTTTTGATTTGATTTTTTTCTATTTTTATTTCTTTTTTAATTTTTTTGTGTCACAAGGCACATGTTTGCCATGTTTTCACCATAGTGATGATTTTGATATCTTTTTTATTTTGTTTTGTTTTGCTTGCTTTTGTGCTTAATCTGTGCATTGGACAACTCAGGTGTAGAACTTCTTCATATGAACGCTATTGGTAGGCTCATCGAGAACATCCCCTTCTGATATTGATAGTTGATAGGCCCCTGATCCATAAGTAGCTATGATGACAAATGGTCCCAACCAGTTGGCCTCAAATTTTCCCTTCTTTTCTCAATCTTGCTGATTTCTAGGATTTTCCTTTAGGACAAGATCACCAATTTTGAAAGCCATTGGGAATGACCTTATGGTTGTAGCTTCTACACATTATTTTCTAATATACCTTGAGATGGTCATAGGCACATTGTCGTTTGTCTTCAAGAAGCTCTAGTTCCTGTAGCTTGTTCACCCGATTATCCTCATCTGAGATGAGGCCTTTCAAAGATACTTGGAGAGATGGGATTTCTTCCTCAAGAGGTAGAATTGGTTCTGAACCATACACCAATACATATGGTGTAGCCCCTCTAGGTGTTCGGATACTAGTCCTATATGCCCAAAGTGCTGGATTGAGTTGCACATGCTAATCTTTGCCAACATCATTTACTATTTTCTTGAGGATTTTTAAGATTGTTTTGTTTGATGCTTCTGCTTAGCCATTCCCTTGAGGATAGTATGGTGTGGAAAAGTGATGTTGGATATTGAATCACTTGCATAGCTCTTGTACATCCTAATTCTTGAAAGGACATCCATTATCTGTGATGATGGAACTAGGGATGCCATATCTGCAAATGTGATAGTTGAGGATGAATGATGAGATCTGTTGTCTAGTCCCGGTGGTCATTGGGACCGCTTCGATCCACTTGGTGAAGTACTTCATGGTGGTGATAATAAACTTGTGTCCATTTGACGAGGAAGGATGATTTTTTCCCACTAGATCGAGTCCCCATTGATAGAAAGGCCAAGATGTGGTGAATGGTTGTAGCTCCTGTTCTGGCGCATGTATGAGGTTCCCATGAATTTGGCACTTAGGACATTTCCTAGAAAAAAAGATAGGACTCTCTTTCCATTATCGTCCAGTAATATCCCATTCTCAGAAGTTTCTTGGTGAGAGTAGGAAGGACCACTTGAATGCGTACCACAAATAACTTCATGAAGCTATGTAAGGCAGAGTCAGATTCGTTACGATCAAGGCATTGAAGAAGAGTACCATATAGACCTTGGCGGTAAAGTGTGTCAGTGGTTAAGGTATAGTAAGTGGCTTGTCAGATAAAGCTTTGTTTTTGGTTGCGAGGTAGGTCGAGTGGGAGGGTATTATTTTTGAGATAGTCATAGATCTTCCCATATAGATGGGAATCAGAATTGGTTAGGGCACATATGACTTGGTATGTTGAATTGTCATAGGTCGGGAAAAAAAATTGCTCCACTAGGAATTCATAATGATTGTGTTTATGTAAAATTGTAGAAGCGAGGCAATAGTGGTCATTGCATCAGTAGCCCTGTTGTCTAGCCTTGGAATATGCTCAAAGGTTATGTGCACAAAGTACTTTTTGAAATCATCCACCATGCATTTGTAGGGCATTAGCTTATCATCCTTTGTCTAATAGATCATTGATCTGATTGATGACTAATTGAGAGTCTCCATAGACTTTCAATTCTGTGATTCTCCATTCCATGACTACTTTGATTCCTGTTACTAAAGCTTCATACTCAATAATGTTATTCGTGCTTGGGAATAGTAATCTGTAGGATATTGGAATTGTATGTCCTTCTAGAGTGACAAATAGGATGCTAGGACCCGATCCATGTTGTGTATATGATCCATCAAAGTATAGGGTCTATTGCTTGGGTATGATAGTAAGAACATCCATATCCATAAATTCCACCTATAGTGGGTGGTGGTCTAGGAGTGGTGCTTCTTCCAATTGATTTGCAATTGCTTTTCCTTTGATGGCTCATCGTTCTATATATTTAATGTCAAACTCACTGAGGATCATGACCCATTTAGCTAACCTTCCTATGAAAGTGGCTTTGCTGAGTAGATACTTGAGAGCATCGATTTTTGCTACTAGCTTGATTATGTGGGCTAGCATATATAGTGGCGGAAATTTTGAGAGGCAAACACTACTACTAAGCAAGTCTTTTCAATGAATATATAATTGAGTTCATATCCGTTCAAAGTCCCATTGATGTAATAGATAGCCCTTTCTTTGCCTGCTAGATCTTCTTGTGCTAGCAATGCCCCCAATGATACTTTTATTGTTGATATATAGAGGATAAGTGGCTTGCCTACTATTGGTGGCACCAAAATTGGTGGATTCATCAGATATTGTTTGAGTTGGTGGAATGATTTTGCACATTTGTCTTCCCATCTGAAAAGCACATTTTTATGTAGTAGATATGTGAATGGGAGACATTTGTTAGCTAATTGAGAAATGAATTGTCTGATGGATTGTAGCTGACCTTGCAGAGATTTAAGTTGGCTAATGTTCTTAGGAGGTGGCATCTCCATGATAGGTTGCACCTTTCCTGCATCCACCTTGATGCCTTTTTATGATACTATGTAACCCAAGAGTTTTCCAGATGTGGCCCCGAAGACACACTTCTTAGGGTTTAATTTGACATTGAATTGTTCCACTCTTTGGAAGATCTTATCCAGGATGTCTAGGTGTTCTTCTCTTGTGAATGATTTGGCTAGCAAGTCATCTACATAATCCTCCATGAAATTATGCATCATGTTGTGGAAGATTGTTGGCATGGCCCTTTGATAAGTTGCACTAGCATTTTTCAAGCCAAAAGGAATGACGTTCCAACAATATGTTCCCCACAGATAGGTGAATGTAGTTTTATCTTTATCCTCTGGAGCTATCTTGATTTGGTTGTAGCCAGAGAAACCATCCATGAGGGATAACATAGCGTGCCCTACTATTAGATCAACAATAAGGTCGATGCTTGGCAAAGGAAAGTAATCTTTCAGACATGCTTTGTTGACATCCCTAAAGTCTATACATATTCTGATTCTTTTATTAGGTTTAGAAACTGCTAAAATGTCTGAGATCCATTTGGCATAGTCTATAGGCCAGATGAATCCGACATCTAATAAATTCTTCAGCTCTTCTTTGACCAATAATGCCACATGTGGATTCATTTTCCTTAATTTTTGTTTGATAGGTTTAGCTCCAGGAGCGATGGACAAATGATGCATGATTAGATTTGTCTCTTTCGCTGGCATGTCTGCATAAGACCAAGAAAAGTTTTTTTGCTTCTCTTTGAAGAATTGGATGTAGTCTAGTCATTCCTATTATGTCAATGATTCTACCAGATGTATGGTTTTTACTGCTGCTTCAGTGCTGATATTTATTGATTGAGTTGGCTCAATCAAGATTGGTGACCTCTCTTGGTAATGTTCAGGAAGAGTGCCAAGTATCTCATCTTTAGGTGCCTCAAAGAGGTTTTCACCTTCAGATACATCCTTTACTTTTACTTTTTTGTTTTTGTGATCTAATACTACCATTAGATGGTTTTCACCATTAGATTCATTTTTTATTATACTTTTGCAACTAAGCGACTTGGCACTCCCCTGATTGCAGATATTATTATGTGGTTCATTGGTGGAGCATGTTTCTGGGTTGACTGAGCATAGGTATTGGACAATTGATTCATTGTTTGGGAATATTGGCATATCATGATGTTCAGGTTCTTCCTAGTTTATGCGATCTGGATATATGAGTGGTAAGGAGTCATTTGGCAGGTTAAGATCAACTGTTGTAAGTGTCATGATGGAGACATCATCATAGTTGTTTGAGATATTGGTGAGGCCTATGATATTCTTGAGGTCTTTGAGGGTACTCTTGTTGACATTGCCTTGTTCATATTGTCATTGCTCATTCTCAGTAGCCTCATAGGTATGTTGTGGTTTGAATTTAAATGATTGAGATCTTGAGCCTTGTCCCTCATGATAAATGAGTGCATATGTGTGGATTGTATCCACCTCAATATCTTCAGTAACATTATAACAACTATCCCATTCATACTCATTGGAATCAGTTTCAGAATCACTGTCCCAGGTTACCTCGCTGAATTTGACAGGTATATTTTATGGTGAGAAAAGATTACTGATAATTGACACAAGTTTAGTAGCTTGTTCTAATTCAGGATAGATACTTGCGTGTACTATTTGAATTTGTTCATACATGGTTTCCTTTCTGTGAGTAGCAATTTCTTTAGGTTGTGGCTCAACCTTGGTTTGATCAGGTTCTTGTACATGATGTTCTTTTTTATAAGAAGCTTCCTCCTTTTGAATAGAAAGTTCTTCTTGTCATTTCTCATCTTTTTCATGCTTTTTCTCCTTGTCTTTTCTGCTGCTTGGTTTAGTGCTTCTTTCCATGAGTCTTCATTATGTTTTTTCTTTTCTTTCCATTGAGGTCTTTGATGGTGATTTTTCTTTTGCACAGGCGGAACATGTTGGCCATACCCAAGTCCTATTTTGTCTTTTGAAAATTGTGAATGAGGTTGTATGGGTTCTATGATGCCTTCTTGGTTCTTTCCAATAGGTCCTTTTCCTTTGTATCCCATTCGTTGCATGATCCAGAACCCATTTCCATATGGTTCTGTTGGTACGTATACTTCTATGGTAGCAGCTCTGATTTCTTCCTCATCCTTGTATAGCCAGCTAAGGATGTCTTTATCTTTTGATTCTTCAGCCAGTGTGCCCATTTGGATAAATTTACCATCGAACTTTGTGATGGGTTGTGCTTCCTGATGTCTTGATGTGGAAGGTTGTCCATAAGACCTTGGTGAAGTTGGTAACTTAGATAGACACAAGGGTTCAAAAGAGTACTCCCCCATGCCTTGGTCCTTTATTTTCATCTTTTTCTTGAAGTTCGTGGATAGAGACTTGAGTTCTTCTTGATGGTTGGATGATGAGGAAGCTTGGGCCTCCCTATTTTGTGGAACCAGACTATCTTGAGTTTCCCCCATAGCATTGCAATACTGAAAAGGGTTATTATTTGTAGATATTGAAATTTGTTGTCCATTGTAGGGGAACTTGAGATATTGTTGATGCATAGAAGGTACTGCTTGCATTTCATGGATCTAAGGATGACCCAAGATTATGATGTATGTCAATTCTATGTCCAAGACTTGGCACATTATGTCTCTTTGCATAGGACCTACCCAAATGACTAGTATCACAGTTCCTTTGGATGATCTTTCTTTATCATCATAGGCTTTGATAGTGATTTTCTTTTTGGGATCAATATCTTTCTCAGAGAAGCCCAATGCACATATAAGCTTTAAAGCACATATATTGAGACTGACTCCTCCATCTATTAATACTAGTTTTACCTGATGTTTATAGACTAAGACTTCTATATGTAGTGGGGTGTTATGCGGATGATTCAAAGAGACATCATCATGTTCAAAAAAAGATATGTTATGTGGCACCATCATATGGGCTACCATGGCTTGGAATCGATCAATATCTAGATCATTTGGAATGGTTGTTTTTACAAGAGATCGCTCCAAGATATCCTTGTGTTTTGGTGAAAGTTTAATCAACTCAAGTATAGATATCTGAGCGGGTGTTCTCTATAGTTGGTTGACCAGGTTATATTGAGTCTTGGGGAGAGTTGTTGATGTTTTTGATTAATTAAAAAGTAGGTTTTGAAGGGGCCCCAAAACCCTTTACAAGCAAGACTTAAACAACAAAGCTATGAGAAACAAAAAGGAACAGAACCATAGAAGAAAAAACCAGTGGAAAACCGAAGAAAACCCAAAAAAGCCCCGAAAAGCTAGCAGGCCTTCCAGAAATCAGATTTTTTCCAAGGCTTTAGCCAGGGTATTGCTGATTTCTTGCAACTCTTTGATGCTGTCTTTGAAGTTGGGGGGATCCTTAGCAACAACAGCCACAAATTTTTTGATACTGGCCCTGGTTCTCTTCGCAGTACCACCCACTAGTGTAGCATCACCACTTCCAGTCTAGATGGTCTCCTCCTCTAGGTCAAGATCCATGACTGGTTTAGGAGTATGGTCAAAGACCTTGGCGATGTCCTCCACGTTTTTGGTGACAGCAGAGAGGATACTTGGGATAACTCCCATCAGATTTTTCGTCGCTTCTTTTCCCTCTTCCAACAATTTTACCTTGTTCTCCATTTCCTGCTTCCAATTAATTTGCTCTTGTTTGTCTTCCCCTTCAAGACATATTTTTTCTCTCTTTTTGTCACATTTATCGATGCATGCTCTTGTTTGTCTTTGATTTTTATGACATTCACTTGATTGTCATATGTCTAAATGTGATTGATGGTGTTTTTGTATATGTGATTGATACAAGCTCCTTTGGTGTTGTTTGACGTTGATGCTCCTCCCTTGTTGTAATTGGGAAGAGGATTTTTGAAAGCATTGGTTTTATGGCCATCAACCATTAAGTCTCCCCTATCAATCATGTCATGAACTATGTTCTTCAACCTCATGCAATTATTTATGATATGCCCCTTGTTTCAATGATATTCACAATAATGTGTTTCATTCCACCATAGTGGTTTAACTTGGGGTTCAAAGTTCCTTGTGGCTGGCAATGTGATGATCTTATTTATCAATAGTTCTTGAAATGTCGATTCCAAGGTTTGTCCTAATCATGTATATGTTCTTTGATGCAGGGGAGGTGGAGTGTTAGTGTTTCCCCCTTGGTAATTGTTGTTGTTCCCTCAGTAGTTGTTATTGTTGTTGTTTTGACGTTGAAGCTCCTTGGTTGGTATTGCGTTAATAATTTTTAGTGAATTGATTGGAACTTCTTTGATCATTATTGGATGGTGGGTTACCTGATAAATTCAACACTAGTTTTTTAGACTTTATATTGTTGGCATCGACTACCCCATCATTAACAACATTTTTATTTCTTGTCCAAAATCTAGACTTGTCTAAGTTGTTGTTATTGTTTTGATTGTTAAAGGTGTTATTGTTTGACAAACTAACACCTTTCTTAAAGAACTTCAAGGTTCATTTCTTGATGGAAACTTTTGCTACCTAGATACCATTCTCTATTAATTTTGCAAAAGATGGTATATATTGTAGTTTGAGACAATAACTCATTTCACTATTCGGATTTCCATCTTTTCCTTTTCAAGCATATCTCATCGATATCTTGCGACCATGCACCTCCATCGTTGCAGAAACACCATGAATGTTCCATTGTTCTTTTATTTCGTATTGTACACATCAAGCATGGTGATCACATGTTGGATATTATAGGAGTATTGCATTATGAATTTATTCACCAACTCATCAAATGATTTGATGGGAGGTGTGAGTTTTGACAACCACTCCATTGTTTTCCCTCCCAAACTTCTTGGGAATAATCTCATTAAGTACGTGTCATTGTGAGAAAACTCCAAGCTCATAATATAAAATTCCCAAATATGATCATGGGGATCACTCTTACCATCGTATTTGTCATACTTTGGTATATCTGAATTTGGGGGGAAAGGTACCATGTTTAATCTCCTATCAAAAGGATAAGGACAATTTTTTTCTAATGAGTATTGTATCATGGTTCTTTGTTGCATGTCTTATATCTATCTTTGAACTTTCTAGAGTTGTTGTGTAAGAATAGCAAGGGTGCATTTTTCCTTCAATGGAGAGCTTCCCCTCATTCATTAAGATTGTCCTGATTGTGGGTATTGTCTTGTTCATGAGTGTTATCATGTTCATGGGTGTGATCTGAGTTGCATATGTTTTCTTGATCATGTGCTTCTTCTTCTCTGAGTTGTTCTTGATTGTAAGCATAGTTTCTCACCCTTGTTCGTGAAATTCTTTCATCTAGATTCCTTAAGTTTTCTATGTCAAAATCCTCAGGAATATTGACTCCTTTACTAGTCAACATGAGTAGATATTTTTTCTTATCTACTTCTATAATTTTTTCTACAAGTTTTTGGAAAGCCACATTCTCTTGACATTCTTGGAGAAGTTATTTGGTGATCTCTGTTTCTACCATATTTCAATATTCATCAAAAGGATTGGACAATCTTTGACTCATGCTTGATTCTGGTTGTGATTCCTTCTTTTTGTTTCTCTGGGATGGAGTGACAACGGGTATTGATATATCTCTACAGTAATGAATTCTTCTTCTTCTATTGAGATTCTTGGTGGAGTTGGTGGCTCAAGTTGAGCTTTGTTGTAAGTGATAAGAAACTTTGGAAACAAGGCGGGGTTGATCCTTCCTCCCCTATTAAGGCATTGGTTGAATGCTGCTTTCTGAATATAAGCCCTACTTCTCAAATTTTCTTTGCCAAATTCATTGGTGTTTTCTTGGATATATAACCGCATATGACACAAGAATGCATGATGTGATGTAAAGAGTGATAGTTATGATACTAATTGTTAAGTACAGATGCCAAGCTAACAAGATGAGAGGGGGGGGGGGTGAATCATACAAACTTAATCTTCCATAAAATCAACAAATTCAACCTCGGTAGCTTAAACAGATATAAGTAATCAAAACTATAAAACATGCAACCTTAAGAACACATAATCATAAAAACACTCATAACACCAGATTTAACGTGGAAACCCAAATAGGGAAAAACCACTGCGGGTTTTCAGACCCACTAAGAAATATACTCTTCTAGAGTATGCTCGGTTAAAAGAAAATCCCGTTAAAGATTACAAACACATTGCTAGATGTGACCCGGTTAAGGGATTTCCCTCAGATCTGTTAGGATCTTCATCTTGTTAGAGGTGACCTTGTTAATGGGTTTCAAACACTCAATCAGAATGTCACCTTGCTAGAGGGTTTTTCAAATAAGACTGTTAAGTCCACTCGGTTAAGAGATTTTTTGTCACTTCACAAAATAACAGTAATAAAAATATATCTACAACTTCACATCTAAAAATGCTAAAGTAGATTCTTATTTGCTCAATACAATCTAGTCATAGGACTTATCTTGTCCCTCTGCTGGGCTCTATACTCTGTTAATCAAACAGGTCTTTGAGCTTCTGTGCTCGGTAATCACTATGTAGCATCCCTGTGCTTACACTTGCTCGCATGCATTGTTTATCAACAGTTCCTTAATTTTTAAAGAATTTGCTAACTGTTGAATCTCCTTGATCACATATCCCATGATCAATCATAGCCATCAGATCTTCAAACTTGACTAGGTTCAATGTATCCTTCGATCTAAAAATGTTTTACCTCATCTTGGAACTTGCATACATTTCTTGGAACTTGTGCTAAGGTATTGCAGTTCAATCTGAGCTGTAGATCTTTCTGCCAATCTTCCATTGCCATAGATTCTTTAACACACTTCATGCATGACATACCAATCATTTAATCAATTCCAGCTCATCAGCTTCCTTCATTAAATATTTCTTTTAATCATTTAATGCATTCTATTATAGCTCAGTTGCAACTCAGTAAATACTAAGCTTCACTCAGTAGACATTTCGCCTTCATTAACTGATGGCGATAACCTTAGGATTTACCGACTAGGTTCCTTAGGGCTTACCGACTAGGTTCTTTGCTCGGTAACATAGTATAGTATTAACCTTATAATCAACAACATATGTAGGATATCAAAACAATCTAAACATCATGATCTCATCATTGTCTAACTTGGTAATAGTTTCCCATTGAATAACTTATTTCTCCCCTTATTCATCACAATCTTTTTGTGTCTTTTACCGACATCTTTATACTCATCAAATCATACTTCTTAAGATATGGCAACATTATACTGAATTAGAAAATAAATCTCTTGACATCAATGACAAAATAATAATATTAAGACAGTAAACATCCTTAATCAGTTATATCCATAATCATCAACAACCTTCTCAATATCCTTATTGAAATGCCAACAATCTCTCCTTGTCTATTATAATACCAACAATCTCCCCCTTTGGCATTGATGGCAAAACCAATTGATTTGACCTAATTGATTCGGATTGCTGTGAGATTCTGAAATGCTCTCCCCTTGTCATCAGACTTCTCTCCCATACAATAGTCTTCTCCCCCTTTGACAACAATGCCAAAAACTAAAGAACTAAAACATGATTTCTTCTGCTGAGAAGTGAATTCCTTGTTGTTATGTGTCAACTCAGTCTCGGTTAGAGCATTATATCTACAATTCCTATTCCTTGTATTTGTTTTCTGCACACCTTTAGAAAATCTCCTAAAGTGTTTAAATAAGCATCAATCCACACATAATATTCTATAGATACATCAAATTGATGCTTTCACCGAACTCGGTCAGTGAGTAGAAGATAGGGGTAGGAACCCTAACTTACTTCTGAGATACTCAAAAGTGTCCCTTGGCAGTGGCTTGGTGAAGATATCTGCTATTTGTTCCTTTGTGCTAACATACTCCAACACCACTTTCTTCTCTTGAACTTCTTCTCTAAGATAATGATATTTGATAGAGATGTGCTTTGTCTTAGAGTGCATAATAGGATTCTTTGAAATGTTAATGGCACTAGTATTGTCACAGAATATAGTTACTGGCTTGGTAAATTTTTCATTTATACCTTCTAATAGTTGTTTGATCCATGCTATATTAGTACAATTCAATGTTGCAGCTACATATTCAGCTTTTGCTATTGACTGTGAAACACATCCTTGTTTCTTACTAAGCCAACTCACTAGTCTTTCTCCTAAAAAGAAAGCTCCTCCACTTGTGCTTTTTTTGTCATCAATGTTGCCTGCCCAATTAGCATCAGTATAAAATTTTAAATCAAAATCATTTCTCTTGTTATATACTAAGCCATAATCTTCAGTGCCTTTCAAGTATCTGAAAATTCTCTTGATTGTTGTCATGTGTGTTTCCTTGGGATCTGTAGAAAATATTGCAACTATACCTACTGCATGTGTTATGTTTTGTCTACTGTGAACAACATATTGTAGCTTTCCAATCATGGATCAGTAAAGTGTCTCATCAATAGATGCAGATTCATCATTCTTTGATAGTTTACAGTTGGTAGTCATAGGAGTACTTACTGGTTTTGAGTCCTCCATTCCAAATTTCTTCAAGATTTCCTTTATGTACTTGGATTGAGTAATGAAAATCTCATCTTTCATTTGCAGTATCTGTAAACCTATAAAATACTTTATCTCACTGATTAATGACATCTCAAATTCTTTGCTCATTTCATTTCCAAAGTTCTTGCATAAAGAGTCATTTCCACAAAAGATAATACCATCAACAAATATGGCTAAGATCAGTATTCCATTGTCTTCATCATTCTTCATGTACATATTGTTGTTTTCACTTGTTCTTATAAAACCAATCTTGATCAAATAAGAGTGCAGTCTCTCATACCATGCTCTAGGTGTTTGTTTCAAACCATATAATGCTTTGTTCAATTTACATACATGATCTTTATTCTTGTCTTCAACAAATCCTTCAAGTTGTTCAATATAAACTTCTTCTTCTAATATACCACTCAGAAATGCAGATTTAACATCCATTTGATATACTTTGAAATTTTTGAAAGCAGCATATGCTAACAATGTTCGTACTCCTTCAAGTCTTGCCATAGGTGAAAAAGTCTCACCATAATGAATTCCCTCTTCTTGAGCATAACCTCTGCAAACTAGTCTTGCTTTATTTCGAATGACCTCACCTTTTTCATTCAGCTTGTTTCTGAAAATCCACTTTGTACCGATTACATTTTTGTCCTTCGGTCTTGGGACCAGTTTCCATGTGTCATTCTTCTTGATTTGGTCAATCTCTTCTATCATGGCATTTATCCAATCTTCACTATTAAATACCTCTTTCACTATTCTCGGTTCAAATTCAGATATCAGGCATTTGTTTTGTCTCAGTTTGTTCCTTGTCATCATTGGATCATCTTTATCTCCTATAATTTTACTTGATGCATGATTCCTTCTGACATACTTGGCTAATACAGGCTCGGTAGGTTCTATATGATCTTCTTCATCACTCGGTAACTAGACACTCTCTTAATTTCCTTCAGCACTTTTCTCAATAGGACTTCTCAGTTGAACATATACAAATCCTTCATAATCTTCTCGTTCTTTGGAGTTTCCTTCATTATTTCTTTCTACAAATTCATCAATTTTCACTGTAGACGTCTAAAAATGGTCAACGCTTGTGGAGTCATACTTTAACATTTGCACATTGTCTTATTTTAGGGTTCTTGCATCGCATTAACATTTCTTCTATGTTGCGCACTTGGTCTTTATCATTTGCGAGCATCGAGTCCTTCTTCTGCATTCCTCATTTTTATCGCTTTCGAGTTAGGTCTTGTCGATAGAAATCTTCAGTCATGATTTTGGTCGATCTTATCCTGTCGCGTCATGGTGCATGCTCATTTATCATCATTTTGGACATCGTCAATCCTAATCGATGATAGAATTAGGGTTTTGTCCTCTTGTCAATCTTTCAATCATCTTTACCTTGTTAGTAATCATTTGCGATTATCAACTTGTCAATCTTGTCATTTTGCGATTGATTCGTCATCGATCCTTGTCCTTGTCATCCTTGTCATTTTGCGATCGATTCGTCATCAATCCTTTTCCTTGTCAATCTCATCATTTTGCGATTGATACTTCATCGATCCTTGTCCTTTTCAATCATGTCAATTTGGATCGATTAGTCATTGTTCCTCGTCAATTGGCGCCTATCAATTTGATATCCTTGTCAATCTTGGTCAATTTGTCATTGATTTTTGTCAACCAATCTCAATCATTTATCAACATTGGTCCTTTGTCAATAAGAATCATGATCAAAACTACATTAATTTCTTATTGTCTTGACCTAATTCCTTGTCCTCTTATTTCTAGGGTTTTATGATTTGTTCATTTAATCCTTTTCTTCTTCTTTGTGGGTTAAATAAATCTATTTATTTAGTCCTAGGTCTCTTTCATGAATTAATTAATGGATGAAAACCTATTAGTTAATTCACCTAATTTCTATTTCTCCTATTTTCTTTAATTTTTCTAATATTTCCCCTAATTTCATTCCCTCATTTTCTCCTATGTTTATGCTTCCATTTGTTGCAATCATGGAGGCCATTTTCTCTCTTTCCTTTTGTCCTGGGAATGGCATTTCAATCTTGTCATAATTCGTCATAATTTTGCCATTCTTGATTTGAATTTCCTTTCAAATCTCTTCATGCTAATCTTGTCCTCTCTCCAATTTGTCTATAAATTGGATGATTTTCTTCAATGAAAGGATGAGATCAATCACATTTTCAAGTAACCTTATACTGCGAATTTCATCTCTCAACAACTTGCTTTCCACTTGCATTTTGCACTTGTAGGTGAGATCCACATCAAATTTGAAGGTGAAAGAAGAACAATGGAGCCACATGAAGGAGATATCTGTGTTGGTTTGCTTCGATTTCATTTGATTTGAATACCTTGTCTTTATGTCTTCATTGATTGGATTGGGATTACTTTCATAGTAGCTTTAGGTTTTGTGGTTGTCCTAATTGCTATTGCTTTGATGATTTTCAATTTCTTGATCTACATTTTTAAGTGAACCCGATGTGAACTAACCCCTTAACCATGTTTTGAGTGCTTTTGAGCTATTTGTAGGTGAAAAACTCAAGAAACAAGGCGACTCGAAGCTCTATGGGCACTTCTATGCCTGTGTAGAGATGTTATGCGCCTGTGTAAGGTACACAGGCGCATCTTGGTTGGTTCTGCGACTGTGTAGAGATGTTCTGTGCCTATGTAAGGTACACAGGTGCATCTTGATGGGTTCTGCACCTATGTTGAGGCATTCTGCACCTATGCAAGGCCAGAAACAAAGGTGAAATTAGTTGTTTTCACTTGCAAATTTGTTTGTTTTCATTTTGTTTCTTGCATTTTGGTTTTTCTTTGGTACTAATTCTCTGTGCAGCATCTTGGCGTTACATGTGATGAAGACTAAAAATGCAAGTACTAACGAATCTTATGCAGGACACAGTCAAAGGGTCTCATTAAAACATCTTGCTTGTGATTTTTAAAGTAGTTGCACATTTCATTTCTTAAAGGTTAATGAACACCATGCACGCTTTGTTTGTTTTTAATTTGATTGCATGTTTTAACCCTTAGAACTGGGCCTGCCTCCTAATTTGCCTAGTACTTCGCACAAGCATTGGTGAGAGGGAACGACCCAAAGTGGTGATAGGCTAAAGCCAAGCTCTTTCGAACCACTCTAAATAGCCGTGGATGCAACAAAAGTTGTAGACAACGAGTGCTAAAATGGTATTGCGATGATTTATTCACCGGATCAATACCCACCCGAACAGATGCCCTTACTAGAATCTCTTGTTTTTAGATGCCAAAATCCTTCTATCTATTGGCTCAAGCATTGTGATATGTGCATGCTGAAGACACCTCTCATTTACTCCTCAGTTAGAGATAGCAAGTTCTTGGGAAATGATGCCCCTTGAAATCGAAGCTTGGTATGCTTGAGAAGTGAGTGCACTGTAAGGGGGAGCCAGTGCTACCAAGTGTCTAGCTATCTGGCTGAGTGTTGTATTTTATGGTTAGAGGATTCAACAGATATTGCCCTTGCTAGCCATAGGATTTGTTGTGAATGTGCTTGATTGTTTTGAGTCAAAGTCAAACAAACATTTTGTCTTCCGTGATTGTCAAAGGTTAAATAAAAAACAAACTTTCAAAAGTGCTCATAATCAACTTGGGTTTTCAAAATCAACAACCTTCAATTCAAAATAAAATCCAAACAAAAGTCCAAATTTGTCCAAGTATTCATCCAAGATTTGAACATGGCTTGTCAAGACATTGAATATCTTTGTTTCAAAATTCATGTCACTTTAGGCTAGGTTTTTCATAGTCCAACTTAGGTCCTAGGGCATATTGTCATCTCCCTTCATTTTAGTCCTTTTCATTGCAAGCGTCCTCATTTTGCACTTAGGTTAAAAATCATTTCCCTAAGTTTGCATTTCATTGTCATATCCAAGATAAATTTCCACTTAGGTGACATTTGTGCATTATCCTTGTCATGCTAAAATTAGGTCTTGCCTAGGTTGCATTTTGCATATTCCAAGTCATTGGTCTTCGCATATCCTTATCATTTTATTGTCATCTTGTCTTGGCTTCATCTTGTCATATCATATCCTTAGATCATTTTCATGTCATATCCTAAGTAATTGTCATAATCATTTCCTTCTTGCATTTAGTCTCAAAAATTTGGTTTGTCAAACTTGAAAGAAAAATCAAAAACTTTGGATGATACCCTAAGTTGTTGTTAGGGAGTCTTGACCTTGTCTAAAATTTGTCCTTTCATTAATATCATTTTTGTCAAACCTAGCTTAGTATCCAAGCATATAGGTGAGACATTGTCAATTTGTCCTATTGTCATTTGGTCCTTTGTCCTTTAAGGTCTTGGCTTCATTTCAACTTCCCAAGGATGAGTCTTTAGGTTTGCATTCCAAGAAGTTTTTCCAAACCTTGATAACAACAAAAATATAGGTTGCATTCTTGCCATAGGTTGCATTTTCATCTATTTAGATGCATTTAGTTTCATATCATACATCATCCTTTTAAAATCAAAAAAATCCCAAAGATATTGCATTTGCATAGTGACATGCCTGTCGAAACAAGGTCAAAATCTAAGAAGATGGGTAAACCAACATATCAACCCATTGACAATGTATCAAACTCACAGTTTCAACCTAGTCAAACATTACAAATTGAAGGTTCGTCAAACACATCATTACCACAATATGGAATGGTTCAACTTGGACCACCTCCATTATATGTGCCAGTGTTTGTACCCATGAAACCGGGATATGGGAGTGTTCCACCAATGCCAAGGGAAAATGCACCTTTTGATTGGAATCAACTGAACCTGCAAGATGAAATTCAAACTCGGACTTTTTATAATGAAACAAGTTTCCAAATACAAAATCATTGAACAAAAGGTGAAAAACAGTGAGAAGATTAGATCCCAAATGTCCAAAACATTTAAAAAATTTCAAGGTCCAAACCAAAACTTTGAGCCAATTGATGTAAGATCTCTTATTGAACAATCAAACATACTAGCTCTCCTCTCACAAATAGAGATGATGAAGCAATTTCAAGAAAACAGACAACAACATTAGGTGCCTCCACAACAAGAACAAGAAGGTGTTTACTATCAATCACATTTTCAACCATCACAACCAATTGTTCAACAGTTCCAACATTTCCAACAGACACAACCAATGATCGAACATATACAACCAACACAACCAATGGTCCAATTTCAACAATATGTCCAACCAACAGTTAATTATCGACAACAAACTCAGTATCAACAACTACAATCACAAATTCAAAAACAAAACTTGCAACATGCACCAAGCCAAATTTTGAACATGTCAAACCAATTTGATCAACATCTAGTTTGAAATCAAAACATGACATCAGACCAGAACCAACTCCTTTCCAAACAAGTTCAAATTCCAGATACAACTATGTCAAAACCTAGAAAGAAAGGTGGCCTTATTGCAAGGATCTTAAGGAAATTACCAAGTGATTTCTTTGAGGAAGATCAAGATAATACACTTATGTCTAGCAATGCCTCATCCCCCCACAAACAAATTGACTCTCCAATGGCATCTATCCCTACACCTTTAGAAGTTTCACAAGAACCTTCCATATTGTCCTCATCAAACAATACACCCAAGGACAAAATTATCCAAGGGCTATCCATAATTGATTGCCAAGATAATCCAATTCATGATGCACATCCTTGTCATGTTTCAGAAATACAAGACCCAATGCCACCATGCACTTTATTGCCATTACCTGTTTTAGAGGACCCCATTCAAAGTCCCTCTTCCTCATGTTCAAGCATTGATTCCTTGCTAGAATCCATCACAAATGTTCAAAGTGCATTTCCTTCATGCCAAAACATTGATCCCTTGTCAGAATCCCTCATGCATATTCAAAGTCCAACCCCATGTTAAGAGGATAATTTAGAGCATGAGAAAATGTGTCTTAAAAAAAATCAAGATCAAGATCCTAAAACCTTATCATCCCATCCAATTGTTGACCAGGACCCCATGTTCCCAAACACTCACGATGATTCCCCTATTTTTGTCCATCCTATCCAAAGTCTTATTGACACTCCATTCCTCAAGCAAGATCAAGATATCCCAGTCCATCCAATCCCAAACGATCCCCTTCCATTTCATGAAAAAAATGTCCTTTCAAATCCCATTGGCATTCCACTTCCTAGGAAAGATCAAGATATCCTTTCCATCCTTTTTGATGATCCCATTAAAAGTCAAGAGCAAAGCACCTTTAAAGAGGATTCCAATGATCTTTCTCCTTGTCAAGATCAAAATATTCCTTTAGATCCTCCACAAGATCCTTTTGTTCCTCCATCTCCTTGTCTTAATGCTCCATATACACTCCAAGATCACATTTCTTTTGATGATCCCATTATTTCTCCCATTCCATCTCTTGAAGAGCCTATCATTGAACCATGTCCACTACACAATCCTAGTCCCCCTTATGATCCTAATCCCCCTCATGATTCTAACGTGTTAGTGCAAGATGTTCATGAACCCTCGACATGCATAATGGGTTCTTCCACTTTGGTGCAATCCGATCCACTTCAAGATCTCATTATTTCTCTTATATTGTATCCACCTAATAATGGACTTGCATCTTCCTCTAAAAGCACAAAGTATCCTACATGTCAAAATATTCATAAAGGAAAAGGGGTAGACCTTCATGAGAAAGAGATCCTCCATATCAAAGAAGATCTTAAGGGTCATGTCTACACAACTCACCCTCAAGACGTGGGTACCCCTACTAAATCCAACATCCCTTCAAAATCCAAACATATCCCTTCCCCTTTATCCCTTCCATCCATCTTAGGTCCTTATAATATCCCTGCGTTCTATATGCAAGGTCAACAAAGGAACACATATTTGAGTAACCTTCATCCATGCAAAAGACCTCCATTTCATTCATATCCATCCATGCATTCCTTTCCCCCTCCAAGAAATTTGGATACCAAGTATAAAAGTCATAAGTCTAGAAATCCACATGTATTCAAGGATCAACATTTCCCATCACATCGACATGTAAAAAAAAAAGAGAAATTTGATCTATAAAGAAAGGAAAAATCCAAAAGGTCACAAAGGCCCATTGCTCAAAAAAGAAAGTTAAAATCTATATGGGTTCCTAAATCCCTTGTGTTGGCAATGCACTCCAAGGAACCACAAAAGCATGAAAAATAAAAAAGCATGTGGATCCCTAGGCGGCTCCTTAAAGCACAAAAGCCTAAAGAAACATCCAACTTGGCATCCAAAGTTTCTATTCCTCCATCCAACCCTCTCAAATTTTTTCCTCCATCACCTTCTTCATCCATTTTGGGCCCTTATGTCCCAAAATCCCAAGCTATTCCTCCATCCAAATCTCACAATCTGAGATCCATTTTTCCTCCATCAATCCACCACCCATGAAGGTGTGTTCCAATGTTGATCTTGCCTTCATTTCCATCCAGTGAAGCCTAATTCTTCCAATACCCTATTTATTATCCAATGCATATTTTCCATCCTTCCATCCCTCTGGTCCAATCCTTTGCATAAATCCTTGCCTTAATTTCATCTCTTTTTCCATGTCCTTATCCTACCAACATCTTTGAGCATACTTTTATAGGTGATGGTCCATTTTTTTTCAAGGCTACTATCCAAACAAAAAGATGCTTGAGTCCTTCTTCCATCCCCTATCATGTGTCCATCTTCTATTGAAAAAGTCAAAATACAAAAAAAAAAGTGAGGAAAAAAAGACAAAAGAAAAAAGTAAAGCAAAAATAATTCGTCCTCTGGTGAAAACTTGGCAAACAAGCGCCTTGGGAAAGTACCATGATGAAAACCTGGCAAATAGGCGTCATGCATAATCTATGAATTTCTTGCATACCGTACTTGGGGATAGGTTTTATCCTATCATATCCTTTTGTCCTTCATTGTTCCATTATCCTATCAAACCCCTGTCATTACCCTTCATATCCTATTGTCCCTCATGTCCAGTTTCCCTTTCCACCTTTGATCTTGACAAGGCTGAGGATCATCATGAGCATCATGCATCTTGTTTGCAGCTTTTAGTCTATCATAGCTTTTGGTATTTATCCATTTGATTATTACAACCTTTCATCCATATTCCCTGTCTTATTGCAACTTTCTGCCATTATCCCTTAGCCAATCCCGACCTTCAGTCCATGTCCCTTATCCATTCTTGGTCTTGCTTATCCTATCCATATCTTATCACTATCCATACACTCTTTTTCATTCCTTGATCTTGATCTGACATAAGGATGCAAAATTTAAACATAGTTTCAAAAACCTCTTGACATGTCCCTCATGCCATGTTCCTGCTTTACATTCTTATATCCAGTCTCTTGTCCCATCACGCAATAGCCCTTGAAAATTGCATCCGCGTTGTCTCCATAATAAAAGGCCTTTATCTTCCTTCTATCCACCTGTTATCACTGTTTTTAAAATTGGGTTCTTTCCCCATATTTGGCTATGGTTTTTGAAAAAATTTGTATAAGATGTGGCCCCAAATGCTTCAGCTTTATTCTAAACCTAGAGGGTTTAAGGCTTTTCTAAGTTTTGCGCTTTATCTTTTGTTTTAAATCCCCTGGTTTCTATTCCGTCGTTACTTTATTTCACTTAAGTCATGGGTCGCGGGGTCGTAAGAAGTGTCCCCCCTTGCTATTTACCTAGGCAGTCATGTTAATTATTTGAAAAATTTTCACCTTTTATTATTTCCTTCTAAAGTGCCGGGCCCAGTAAACATTGATCACCTTGGGGAAGGATCCGACGGTTGGCGCTATTTCGCAAAGGCTAAGTGCTTGCCCTTTAAGGCTGCGAAATAGCGAGGATTAATATCAGCCGTCCATGTGTCATGCGGAGGAAGTGAAGGTTGCGGCTGTCAAGAAGGTGGGGCCCCCTCTACGTGGTCTTCTCTGGCGTATTAGAGGGCAGCACGTGGCACAGGCCGCCACAGTTAGCATGTTGAGATCAAGGTTCAAAAGTGGGCCCCAAAGATGAGTCAGCTCACAGGTGGAGGTGACCTGGCAGGGGCAGCTCTTACAATTCATTGAAACCCCGTGGCTCTCTCTGACAAATGAAAAGTCGACAGGTCAGCTTCGAAGGTGACAAGGTGCCAGGTGTTTATGGCGTGTCTGTGGACCCACCATCTCTGAGGGTTTCTAACAAGGTTTAAATGCTGCGAAACTTGAAAGATGATCCGATGGCTCGCGCTATTTCGCGAGGGTTAAGTGCTCACCTTTTAAGGCTGCGAAATAGCGAGAATGAATATTAGCCGTCCATGTGTCACGACCGGGTAAGTGGAAGGCATAGCTGTCAGAGATAGCTGGAGTCCCGTGGCTTTCTTCTGGCGTATTATAAGGTAACACGTGGCACAGGCCGCCACAGTCAGCGTGACAAGGCGCCAGGTGTCCGTGGCATGTCCGTGGGCCCACCTCTTCTGAAAGCTCCTAACACGGTTTAAATGCCGAGCAAGTGAGATAAGATTTAACGGCTCGCGCTATTTCGCGAGAGTAAGATGCTCACCTTTTAAGGCTGCGAAATAGCGAGAGTTAACCTAGACCGTCCACGTGTCTTGATGATGACACGCGGTCTAAAAGGCAGCTGTGGGTCCCTATAGTGTATGCTTGACAAATGAAAAGTCGACAGGTCAGCTTCGAAGGTGACAAGGAGCCAGGTGTCCATGGCGTGTCCGTGGGCCCACCATTCTGAGGTAGACCTGTCGAGACTGAAGTGGGGCCCCCATGGTTCTTCTTCCGGCAAGTGACAGAGTGACAAATCAGCATAGTGGATGACTAGATGCCAGATGTCACTGACGACACAGCGGGCCCACCATTCTTGAGGACTTTTTCGAAGGAGTAAAAGGTGACCAACTTGAAAGATGATCCAACGGTCCGCGCTATTTCGCAGGGGTAAGCTGCTCACTTTTTAAGGCCGTGAAATAGCGAGAGTTAATGAGAGCCGTCCACGTGTCATGATGATGACATGGCAAAAAGAGAAAAACATGGGCCCGCCACAGCATAAAGGGCGACATTCAGCCAGTATCAAAATAGAATGTGAGGGGATTTTCTAAACCAATGATCAGATGCCGCGTGGTATTATGTAGCCAATAGAAGGATGGGACCCAGACTAAAGACAAAGCCGTCAAAATGCAATCCACAGTGAGACACTTGCAGGAAGGCTGCGACCCGTTGGAGTTAAGATATGAATTCTCGTATGAATTCAATTTTGAAGGGACGGCCGGAGCATGCGGAATCAATGTTACAGTTAAGGCCCAGGGTACAAGCATTTGATTTCCTAACAACCAAGTATAGAGACCTTTTAAAAGGATTTTTGTAGAGGAAGCAAACGCAGAGTTATCTTTTATAAAAACAGAGAAGGCGAATTGGTTGCAGAGCGAATTTCTTCGAGCAAGCATCAGGTTTTTTCTTATTTTGCAACCATTCTTGTGTTGTAATAAGTGAAATTGTTCTCGTATAATAGAAGTATTTTCAGAAGTAATATTTATCTGATTGTATTGCAAATGGCTCCTAAAAGGGAATTTTCTGGTAAAGTTGATTATCTTGAAAGAAGTGTGTGTGATGACTTCTTAGAGCAGTTGACGCTGTCAACCAATCAGGCCTCTAAGGCCAAAGAATTAGTACCCAGGGCTCCCCGACTGAGAATTGGAGAAGGATTATATGATAAGGGTAATTGGTTAAGAGACCCACAGGTTGGGCTGTCTGGGTTGGGGTTATTTAAAATCGGTTTTGGAATGAGGAATTCTCCTGCTCCTCAAAAAAGCATTTGGGAATTAGATGTTGGGAGATTGGTAGTCCCAGGGGTGTTCATGGATACGGATTTGTTAACCCAAATGGCATTGAATTATGATTCAGTTACCAGGTGTATCCGGGATGTGAATGGAAAAACCCTCGTGGAGATAAATGCAGAAGAGCTGAGAAAAGCGTTTGGGCTTAGTGAGTTTACCAATTTCTTGGAGCCTATAAACTTCACACAATTAGCTTAGGTATACAGGGCACAGAGGACTCATCTCAGGAATGGGCCTCTCAAAGAACTTTTTCTGAAAGTAGGCGGGTTAGCAGTTGTAGGGCCCAATACACAAGAGCCTTTTTCATTAAGTATGTTTACCTTAAGGGCAAAAGGGATGTACTGGGCACTTTGCCAAGTTCTAGGAGAGGATGCTGAATCTAATATGCCGAATCATTATCTATTAATGATTGTTCAAATTCTGAATCCTTCTCTTGCTATTGCATTTGATTATGCCTCCTATATTGCTGATGCTATCCATGGAGGATTGATGGGGATAAAGAATGGGAAGGTGGATAGGCCATTTGGGTGGTATTCACTATTGATGCACCTCTTCCTCTTCAAAGGTGGAGATTATTTTGCCAGTGGAATGGACCTGGTAAAAGAAAAGGAGGGAGAAAAGATGCCGGTACAATTATGGAGTACCGTATTGTCATGGGATAGAGAGGATGCAAGTTTTCTAAAGTTTGATAAATACTTTGCATCCAAGATAAGGACTCTTCTTTGCTCTGACAATCCACGAGTCCCCAAGGTTCTTCTGGAATTCTTAAGACCAAAAGAATTCGCAGAGAATGTCAAGATTGTTCATAACTGGGGTGATATGTATTTGTATCCAATGTCCACAGTGTTTAGGGTCTTTGGTTTCAGAGGCACCCCATTTTTGTTACCATACCAGGTCCCCCTCAAAGTGGGAATAGCTGAGATTCTCAGACAAATTGGTGACTTGCAAGAGGCAGAGTTAACAGGCCGAGGTAAAGGGACTATTTTCCCTACAGCTACAGTAGCCCACCAATTTGTGATCACCAAGGGAGGCTGGAAATGTTTTGAGGATTTCCTTAAACCCTACCATTTGTCCACTGCAGTGTCTAGATGTGCTGACCTGGAGGATTTCTACAATGGTGTATTCCGGAAGAAAGTAGCATGCAGAGGTAGGCCCCATCAATTCCACTTTCCTGAAGACCTCATCAGGAATGAATTTGATTTAGATGAACAGGAGTTGAGGAAGGAAAAATGGGTGGCTTACAGGAAGGCCCTGGATTTTGTGCATCAATTTGATGCTAGCTATGACCCATTGTCTAGCTTCTTCCCATTGGAAGAAAAGATAAAATTTTTGATTATTTGTTTTGAGGATGTGATGCAGACAATAAAGGAGAAAAGGGAAGTTGTAATTAAAAACAACCCTGAGAAAGCAAGAATGATTTTGGGGAAATCAGCTCCTATTAAAGCCATCCCTCCTGGTGATTACACCCTGCATAAGAAAGCAGGTTACAGTGTGTTGGTGTCCGCAAGAGGGGAACCCTCTTCATCCAAAGGGAAGAGGAAGACACATGAAGTCATTCACATACAAGACAACCCAAAGAAGCAGAGGGTAGGGAAGGAAGTGCAATCAGATACACCCTTATATTCCCCATCCCAATCCCCTCTCCACATTGGAGATGAACAAGCAGCAACTGAATACCTCTCTCAGTTGGGCAGCTTGGGGGAGATTGCGTATACATATGATGAAGTGGAAGAAGGGATGCCAGAAGAGCTCATTGAAGCACAAATGGACATCACTTCAACTGAACTCAAAGGCCAGGAGTGGGATCCTGAGATAAAGAAGGCCACTAGTGCTTTTCTAGCAGATGATAGTTTTGTAACATCTGAAGCATTCATACAATTCATATGGAAACAACATATAGATAAGTATAATGCTAGATGTGAAACAAGAAAGGTAGAACAACCTGATAAAGATCTAGCCTTAGTGGAGGAAGAAATAAAACAGGAGATGATGGAAGAATTCAAAACCATCACTCCTGAACAGGGAAGAGATTTAGTAGCACAAGCTGGAGTGCTCATTCTACCAGAATGGAATATTGCTGATGCTCTGGTGCTGGATGCAGTGAGAAAAGAAACCAAACCCATGGAAGGGGTTACATTCAGTAAAGACAATGCTGCTCTAGTCATGTGGTCCCTTAAGAGAAATGAGGACAAGAAGGGTAAAGACACCACAGGGACAAGTCACATTGGTGGATTAATGGTTAAGAGAGTAGAGAGTACAGGGGTAGTAGAGGCCGCTAGCACAGTGTTGGAGACTGCCAAATTTAGTGTTGCAGTAGCTAAGAAGGATGCTAAAGAAAAGGAGGCTCTCCAGCTCAAATTGGAAACAGTCTTGAAAGCTTATGACAGTGCCAAGGAGGAAATAAGAGGCAAGGAGAGTATCATTGCCAAATTGCAGAGCCAGTTAGCAGGACAACGTCAACAAGGTGAGTCTTCAACATTAATGATCACCTCTTCCCCTGCAAGACCTCCACCTACTAGCCCCATTATTGAGCTCCCACCATCTCCTGCACCTTCCAGCTCTCAGATGATAGAGATAACTCCCCAAGAATTGGAGAGTCTTAAGCAAACCTAGGCCTATTATGCAGGGAAGTAAGAAGAAAAGATTAAGGCCACAGTCTCCAGTTTTGCAGACACTATAAATGCTTCACTCCTTCACAATAGTGTAGGAAAAGTCATGGAGATATGGACTGAGTTGAGAAGAGATAAGGCCATCTTGACACCCATTTTTGACCGATGGAGGCCTAGGGAGCAGGATTTGGAGTTCATGTGTGTTTCCTGTGATGAAGCAGGGGCCAATCCCATTATAAAGGCTACTTTTGATGTTGCTAAAGTTTTAATGCAATTAGCTCCAGATGTAGACAATATGGACAGGAAAGTCAATTTGTGCAAAAAGGAATACAATGATCAAGTTTTTGAGTTGCTTCCAGGAATTTTTGCCAATCCAGACCAACTGAAAGACAAACAGGTATGGCTCAGTGAGATAGATGCAAAGTTGTCAGCAAGGGTCAAAGGAATCATTGATCTCGATGACACCTCATTCTTTGTTCTAACCATACAGGAAATAGAAAGAATTAAATCACACTATAGTTTTCTTAACTCAGAAGTCAACAAACTAAGGAATTCTTAGAAAGGGTTGACTAAGGTTAAAAGTGATGTGATTAATTTTGTATGGCCGACCGAGGAGACGTATAGTGAGTGGGGAGTTAAATATTCCACTCGAGATCCAGAGCAGTTAGAGAGCGTCCCTGAAGGGCCAGAAGAGGTTGCAACTGAACAATCTGTCCAACAGATTGTTGAAGAAGCTGAAAAGAGCGCATAACTGAAATTGTAACTTCTTCAATTTTTGAAGTAATTGTAACAAACTTTCTTCAAGAAGTCCGAAGCTTTGTGCATCCATATTGTTATAAATGGATACCAGGACTAGAGAGAAAGGGATCACAAAATTTTTGTAAGAAAATGCTGCAGAAATATTATCTGCGCTTTTCCAAAGATTAATGGAGAATCAGACTTTGGTAGAATTTTTTCAAATGAATATCAATATACAGGCCATCAATTTTGAGTAAAGCTTTGCATCGTCTTCAAACTTGTCCTTAAGTTTATTTACTTTGTTTCATTCAGAATAGTCTAGGATTTTTCTGTTTGAATGGAATTGTAGGGCAATCTCAGTATGGGTGTTTCCAGCTTTTCTCTTTAGGAGGGAAATTAAATATGCACAACCACTCTACCAGTAAATACTTTAGGAGAAACTTTGAATTTGAGGACCATAGTTTATTTTGAAGTGATTAGATCCTTGTTGATGTTAGGCATTTACAGGGATAAATGGAAGCCGAGTTGATGGGAGGTATAGAGATACCTCATTTCAGGAGTTTTATTTGAGTTTGAGTGACTCTGTAGCCTTGGACAAAGCACTGGTATTAATCTGAGGCCTTTATTGCATTCTTTGTCGATCAAATATGTTGAAATTGAGTATTGTTTCCCCCTTTGTTTTCAATTGTTTTTCAAGGTGAATAAATCCATTGGTTTTCTGGACTGGTTTGCTGTGGATTTGTTGCTTGAGAGTGTGGATTTAATTCACAGAAGGTATACCCACCTGGGCTCAAAGAAAGGTCCGAAGTGTAGAAGGTCTAACCAAACCTTGTCATATGTTGTCTCTAGAATCCCTTTCTCCATGATGTCTCTTCGGCAGTCATTTTAGGTTGTATTATTTTGAGGGCATTGAAGAAGAATCAGATTTTGAGAACAACAAAATTGGCGACTCTGCTGGGGACAATTATCACAAAGATATACACACAGAATCTGTGCCAAGACTTGTGGAAAGTATTGTTGTGTTTGTGAGTAAGACTGCTTGCGTCTATATTTCCCACAGCTTTGTGGGTGGCGACTCTGTTATTTTTGAACCAGTCCTTGTGAGATATAAACTTTCTAAAATAAAGACAAACAAGATGCAAGGAAATAAGCATACAAGATCATTTATGAAGAAACATCCTCGTGAAACCCTGCAAGAAGGTCTGCCCGAGCAATCACGAAGAGGCCAGAAGAGATCTGTGATGCATGAGCCGTCAAATGCTGCATGGGTGCAGAAAAACAACAATACTGGTAAGATGCCTGACCGACCTGTTTATGCAAAGTCAAATTCATCTTCAAGAGATTCAGATCAGGATATTTTAGGTTTTCATTCAGGATTGTTTGGAAATATTGATGATATGCCTATTTTAAGTCAAGATTTATCACACGCTAGTGTCTCCGCAAAAGATAGAACTAGTTCAAATGCTATTAGGCACTCTGTTCCTAGGACGATAGATGGGAACATTAGTTTGATTGATATAGATCAAATTAATGTATCAGATTCTAAAGAAAACTATCCTGATGAGGATAAGATGTCTCAAGAAATTGAAGAATTAAATAAAAGGGTTCATCATTTAATATCCTTGAGGGCCCAAAAAGAGGCAAATAAGGAAAAGGAAGTTAAAGCCAAAATGATGGAGAGAGATAGGCTTCTTAGACAGATAGTTGATCTTGAAGTCCTTGCCAAAGACAAAGAAAAGAGTGATCAAGAAGGCCCGGTGATCAGGGAAATCTTAACCCCTAAGATCAGACCAGTTCCTAAGTCAGTAGCCCAGCCAAGTAAAGAGGTCCCTAATGATTCCCAACTCCCTAAAGTTAATTTAAACAAAGGGAAACAGATATGGGTAGATGATGGAGTAGAGTCTAAAACTGCAGAAGGGATTTCTCATAGGATCCTAGCACATGAGAGAGAGATGGAAAGGATGAGGAAGGAAAAGGAAGACCTCCAAATGGAGTTGGAAAAGGCTGAGTTAGAAGCTGCAAATCAGAAAGTTAAGAGAAAGATTAACTACCTAAAAGCTCCCCCTATTACATTCCCATCAGAAGATCTTAGTAAGCCTAATCCCCAACAAATTTCTCTCCCTCAGGTCAATATCCAACCAGCAGTGCACACTAACATTGCTTCAGTAAGCCACATACCTTCAAATAAGCAGTACACCCAAACATCTCAATCCCCAATCCCAAAGGCTAAGATGATTATGGGGAATAATAATACTGTTTCCCCTTTTCAAAGAAGGCCAATTAATCTAGAACAATATAAGCAATTGTTTTTTGATGGGATCCCAGGATATCCAAATCATGTTCCCACTGAGTTAAGAGACAAACTCCATAAATTTGCCGGGAACAATGCAGTCAGTGCTGAGGAACATCTCAAATCTTTTGGGGATTTGATAAATGACTATGAGATAGTTGATGAAGATGTGATTATGAAACTGTTTGTTCAATCCCTGGTTGATGATGCAAGAGATTGGTATAGAGGTCTTCCAGTAGCCAGCATAGGTTCATGGGAGGAATTCAAAAATTGCTTTCAAGAACAGTATGGTGATAAGACTAATGTGAGTTTCATGCTGAATGAGTTCAATAATATTAGAAAATCTGAAAATGAAATAGTCACTAATTTTAATGCTAGGTTCCAAAAGGCTATGCATAGATTATATCAGGTAATGAGGCTAGATGACAATATGTGCCTTAACACCTATTATAATGCATTTGATTCTAAGATGGCTTACATTCTCAGAGATAAAAATCCTCATAACTTGAGGGATGCCTTTAGAATTGCCATAAATGTTGAAAGTAATAGAAAGGCATCTGGCAAATTAGGAAGGAGGACAGATGGAAGATTATGGCATGAAACCAAACAGCAACCTAACAAAGTTGCTAAGGAAGAGGATAAAATAGAAAAACTGGTCACTGCTATGAAAGATTTGACTGCTAAGGTTAACAAAAATGATAAACCTCATTACAATTGGCAAGATAGACCTCCTAGGTTACATGATATGCCATACAATACAAATTGGAAGGATGGTAAGCCCCAAGTTGAGAAGCCTAAAATTGCCCAAAGCCAAGACACACCAGATCCTTTGAAAGGCAAGACTGTTAACAATATAGAAAATACTCCCTGGTGTATTGCTTGTGATGGACCACATTCTCCTCACCAGTGTGCAGTAGCTCAAGCTCTGGAAGAATCCATGAGACCAGAAGCAGAGCTTAATATTAATATGTTTGAAACTATCATAGAAAGTGATGAGGAATCTATGCCAAGTGAGTGCAGTGATGTGTTAGATAATGAAAGATCAGTAAAAGGGCAGTTAGCCTTAGGCTGGCACCCTACATTGAATGTGGTAACAATTGAAGATGAAGAAGTTCATCTTAGGAGGCCTAGTGAAGAAGAGGTTAGAAATCTCACTAAGGCTGCAATCGCCAAAGCTAAACATAACTACAATCTGAGAAGCACCAAGAGAGATACTGATCAAGGTGAGCCAGGTTCCATGTTTGTAAAAGAGGTCACAAAGAAAGGGGCATCAAGCAGTGTTACTGCTACTGTTAAAGCTAGTCAAGAAAAAGAGGAACAAGTTAAAGACTTCCCTAGAACCACAGATGCCAAAAATGCTGGTGATGTACAAAAGGTGGAAATAGTAAAAAAGGGCAACCAACTCAAAGTAGAAAAGGTTAAGATTAATACTGAACAGTGTAATTACTCCACATTTAATATGGCCCAAGCTTTAACTCAAATGAAGGTCACTGTCCCATTAGTGGAGTTACTAAAGATTAAGGAACACAAGGATGCAGCTTTGTCTCTATTCTCTAGTATATCTGATGGTGATTCAGTATTACCCACTGGTTCAGATAAAATCGGGAAGGATCAAGAGTTCCAAACTCCAGAGGTATATGTTGGAACCACTATCACTCAGGAGCCTTCTCAGGTGGACCCTTTCTATGTTACCCTGCTGGTAAATAACCGGTTAATTAAAAACTGCATGATAGATTCAGGAGCAGTTGCTAATGTGATGCCCTATGGTGTCATGAAAGAATTAGGATTATCGGTGACTACTGTGTATGGGAAATGCTATGCCATGGATAACAGAGAAGTACCTGTGATAGGTACAATGAAAGATGTAGAAGTAAAAATAGCTGCATTTCCTGAAGCTACTTACAAAATGGATGTTATTGTCACAGATACTAAACCCCACTATGGCATGTTACTTTCTAGGCAGTGGGCCGCAACAGTGGGGGGAAATGTTCAATTGGATTTGTCTTATGCTACTATTCCTGTTGGTGGCAATAAGGTCAAACTATACAGGGAGCCACGAGCTCCTAAGGTAGTTGAAAATGTGGACCCTAGTATGCTTAACTGTATGATTGATGTGGATTTAGATAATTTCAGAATTCAGCCAGTATTACCTCAATTGAAGAACACTGACCCAATTGTAGTTGAGTTACAAGCACAACAGTATGGATTGTGGCAAATATATTTCGATGGAGCTTGTTCCAAAGAAGGGTCTGGAGCAGGAGTTCTTTTTGTATCCCCATCAGGTATAACCTTTAAATACTCATTCCTATTGGCATTCCAATGCACAAATAATACTGCAGAGTATGAAGCTCTGTTGTTAGGACTTGAGGTTGCAAAAAGGCATGGAATCCGATTATTGAAAGTGATGGGCGATTCAGAGCTGGTTGTCTCTCAGGTAAGGTCTAAGTATGCATCCAAGAATGATAAATTGAAGCAATATAAGCATGCTGTTTGGGATGTTATTGAATATTTTGATGCCTTTTCTATCAACTGGATAGAGCGAGCAAGAAATATTATGGCAGATTTTTTAGCTAATGTTGCTTTAAAAAATGATGATGCAACACTAACCGGTATTTCTACTGTGGAAATAAAAGCTAGGCCTGCTATTCTTGATAATGTGTATAATTGGCAAGTTTTTGCTGATGATGAAGATATTCTTAGATTCATCCAATGTGTTGATGATTATGATGGACAAAAAATTGATTGTAATGCATTGGTGGAAGTAGTGGATGGCATAGAGACAGTGTTTGGAAATGATATTATCCAGTTGGAAACCAATGAGATACCTAAAGGGTTGGTGGAGTTAGAAAGCATGTTCAGTTATAATGACAGTCATTTACACCAGCAATCCACCACCAAGTTACAAGAATTGGAGGAGGTCAACTTGGGGACAGAATCATCCCCCAAGTTGGTATACATTGGAAAGAAGCTACCTCCTCACGTTAGGACTAACCTAATCAGTTTACTGAAAAGGTATAAACATGTTTTTGCTTGGTCTTATGAAGATCTAAAGGCGTATAGACAAGATCTTTTTCAGCATGAAATTCCCTTACTTCCAGATGCTAAGCCTTTTAGACAGAAACAGAGACCTATTAACCCCTTGTTAGAAACAAAAATGCAACAAGAGTTGACTAAATTGAGAGAAGGGGGGATTATCAAACCAATCAGACATTCTTCATGGGTTTCTAATTTGGTCCCAGTGAGAAAAAAGAATGGAGACATCAGATTGTGTGTTGATTTTAGGAACCTTAATGTTGCCTCTTTAAAAGATAATTATTCATCCCCAAATATGGAAGCAATGCTACAAAGAGTGACAGGATGTGATCTTTTATCCATGATGGATGGTTTCTCAGGATACAATCAAGTGTTAGTAAAGGAGTCAGAACAGTTCAAAACAACTTTTACTACTCCATGGGGAACTTATGTGTATGTGAGAATGCCGTTTGGATTGAAAAATGCAGGGGCTACATTTCAAAGAGCTATGGATGTGGCTTTTAAGGAATTCATTAACATTATTATGGTGGTTTACCAAGATGATTTAACTTGTTTCTCAAAGAGAGCTGATGATCACTGTGGACATTTAGAGAAAGTGTTTGATAAGGCTTTGGAATTTGGTGTATCACTGAATCCCAAGAAATGTCATTTTGGGGTCACTGAAGGAAAGTTATTGGGACACATAGTCTCCAAGGAAGGAATAAGAATAGACCCTGAGAGAATTGAAGCAATCAACAAGGTGTCTGAACCAAAGAATGTGAAAGGAATTCAATCCTTTTTAAGCAAAGTGAATTTTGTCAGGAGATTCATTGCAAATTTTGCTGAGATAGTGAAGCCTATTGTCAAATTGCTCAAGAAGGACGCAAAGTTTCATTGGGATCAGGAAGCCTCAAAAGCTTTTAATGAGATTAAAAAGGCAATCCAGGAAGCACCAGTGTTGAAGTCCCCGGATTATGGTAAGCCTTTTTCTCTGTTTTCTTTTGCTTCATATCACACAGTGGCTGCAGTGTTATTGCAAAAGGATAATGAGGGATATGAACATCCCATAGCTTTCTATAGCAAATCTTTGCAAGCGGCAGAATTAAAATATGAAACCATGGAGAAACAAGCTTATGCCTTGGTTAAAGCTGTTAAAGCCTTTAGGCCATATTTGGTGAATGCAAATGTCACTGCCTATGTTCCACATGCTGCAGTTAAAGATATTTTGTCTCAATCTGAGGTTACTGGGAAGAGATGCAGATGGATCAATAGAATTCAAGAGTTCAATTTGGAGTTAAAGATCACTAAATTGGTGAGAGGGTTAGGTTTGGCCAAGCTCATGACTGAGTCAAATCTCATGAATGTAGAAGTACACAATGTTGAGGTTGAAGATATTTTGGTCACTAGTATTGAGAGGCAACCATGGTACACAGAAATAATCCAAGTATTAAAAGGTCATATGCTGCCAGAAGAAATGACACACAACCAGAAGAGAACTTTGAAGCTCAAGTCCCAGAAATATGTCCTCATTCAGGGTGATCTTTATTGGAGACAGAGAGATGGGGAGTTGCTGCTGTGTTTGGATGAATTTCAAGCTAAACGGATGTTGAATGAAATGCATGATGGAGTATGTGGGGGTCATTATTCTGCTAAGACTACAGCTGGTAAGATAATACGGGCTGGGTATTATTGGCCTACTTTGTTTAAAGATACTCATGCATATGTTTGAAGATGTGATTCATGTCAGAGATTTTCCTCCAAGCTCAAGTATGAAGGAGCTTTACCCCTGAATCCAGTCTCAGTAGAAGCTCCTTTTGTCCAATGGGGTATTGATTTTATTGGAGAAATTGCTGAGAAGTCAGGAAGAGGTCATGGATGGATTATAGTGGCTACAGATTATTTTACTAAATGGATAGAAGCTATTCCCACAAGAAGAGCTACTAGCAAAATTGTCATTGATTTATTGATGGATAATATTGTGACTAGATTTGGAACACCTGCAAAATTGATAATGGATAATGCTATGTGTTTTAGATCAAAAGAATTTGTAGGCTTTTGCAATAGTCATGGTATACTTATGTCATACTCATCACCTTATCACCCTCAAGGGAATGGACAAGCAGAATCTAGCAACAAAAGCTTGCTAACTATTATTAAGAAGATCTTAGAAGAAAACAAAAGGTCTTGGGATCAAAAGTTGAAATTGGCTCTGTGGGCGGATAGAATAACAGTTAAAAAATCCATTGGAATGTCACCTTTTGAGTTGGTTTATGGTACCCAAGCCAGATTACCGGTAAATAACCTTCTTCCAGTATATAAGTTTTTGCAGGAAGAGAGCATGGAATTATCTGAACCAATGGAGAACAGGATGATCCAAATTGTAGAGGTGGAAGAGCTTAGAACCTCCGCTCATAAGAAAAATCAGAAGCTCCAGTTACAGTCAAAGTATCTTTTTGATAAAAGGACATCATTGAGGAAGTTTCAAATTGATGACATGGTTCTTCAGTGGAATGCAAAAGGGCAAGATAAAGGAAAGCATAAGAAATTTGAATCACTTTGGATTGGCCCTTTTGTAATTTGTGACTTGAATGGTAAGGATTCATATTTTTTGAAGAATATGAATGATGAGATGCAGGAATTTCCAGTGCATGGACAATTCCTGAAGCACTATTTCTCTTAATGTCCATGCACAGTAGGTCCTTTGTTTGTATATATTTTGTTTTCTTTCCTGTTTTCCCGGTTTCGGTCTGTGTTTTGGTCTGTTTCTCCAGAGTTTCTGAGTTTTCTTGTGTTGATCTCGCAATCAACCATCCCCAGTCAGAGCCGCTGTTATCGCTGTTTTTAAAATTGGGTTCTTTCCCCATATTTGGCTATGGTTTTTGAAAAAATTTGTATAAGATGTGGCCCCAAATGCTTCAGCTTTATTCTAAACCTAGAGGGTTTAAGGCTTTTCTAAGTTTTGCGCTTTATCTTTTGTTTTAAATCCCCTGGTTTCTATTCCGTCGTTACTTTATTTCACTTAAGTCATGGGTCGCGGGGTCGTAAGAAGTGTCCCCCCCTTGCTATTTACCTAGGCGGTCATGTTAATTATTTGAAAAATTTTCACCTTTTATTATTTCCTTCTAAAGTGCCGGGCCCAGTAAACATTGATCACCTTGCGGAAGGATCCGACGGTTGGCGCTATTTCGCAAAGGCTAAGTGCTTGCCCTTTAAGGCTGCGAAATAGCGAGGATTAATATCAGCCGTCCATGTGTCATGCGGAGGAAGTGAAGGTTGCGGCTGTCAAGAAGGTGGGGCCCCCTCTACGTGGTCTTCTCTGGCGTATTAGAGGGCAGCACGTGGCACAGGCCGCCACAGTTAGCATGTTGAGATCAAGGTTCAAAAGTGGGCCCCAAAGATGAGTCAGCTCACAGGTGGAGGTGACCTGGCAGGGGCAGCTCTTACAATTCATTGAAACCCCGTGGCTCTCTCTGACAAATGAAAAGTCGACAGGTCAGCTTCGAAGGTGACAAGGTGCCAGGTGTTTATGGCGTGTCTGTGGACCCACCATCTCTGAGGGTTTCTAACAAGGTTTAAATGCTGCGAAACTTGAAAGATGATCCGATGGCTCGCGCTATTTCGCGAGGGTTAAGTGCTCACCTTTTAAGGCTGCGAAATAGCGAGAATGAATATCAGCCGTCCATGTGTCACGACCGGGTAAGTGGAAGGCATAGCTGTCAGAGATAGCTGGAGTCCCGTGGCTTTCTTCTGGCGTATTATAAGGTAACACGTGGCACAGGCCGCCACAGTCAGCGTGACAAGGCGCCAGGTGTCCGTGGCGTGTCCGTGGGCCCACCTCTTCTGAAAGCTCCTAACACGGTTTAAATGCCGAGCAAGTGAGATAAGATTTAACGGCTCGCGCTATTTCGCGAGAGTAAGATGCTCACCTTTTAAGGCTGCGAAATAGCGAGAGTTAACCTAGACCGTCCACGTGTCTTGATGATGACACGCGGTCTAAAAGGCAGCTGTGGGTCCCTATAGTGTATGCTTGACAAATGAAAAGTCGACAGGTCAGCTTCGAAGGTGACAAGGAGCCAGGTGTCCATTGCGTGTCCGTGGGCCCACCATTCTGAGGTAGACCTGTCGAGACTGAAGTGGGGCCCCCATGGTTCTTCTTCCGGCAAGTGACAGAGTGACAAATCAGCATAGTGGATGACTAGATGCCAGATGTCACTGACGACACAGCGGGCCCACCATTCCTAAGGACTTTTTCGAAGGAGTAAAAGGTGACCAACTTGAAAGATGATCCAACGGTCCGCGCTATTTCGCAGGGGTAAGCTGCTCACTTTTTAAGGCCGTGAAATAGCGAGAGTTAATGAGAGCCGTCCACGTGTCATGATGATGACATGGCAAAAAGAGAAAAACATGGGCCCGCCACAGCATAAAGGGCGACATTCAGCCAGTATCAAAATAGAATGTGAGGGGATTTTCTAAACCAATGATCAGATGCCGCGTGGTATTATGTAGCCAATAGAAGGATGGGACCCAGACTAAAGACAAAGCCGTCAAAATGCAATCCACAGTGAGACACTTGCAGGAAGGCTGCGACCCGTTGGAGTTAAGATATGAATTCTCGTATGAATTCAATTTTGAAGGGACGGCCGAAGCATGCGGAATCAATGTTACAGTTAAGGCCCAGGGTACAAGCATTTGATTTCCTAACAACCAAGTATAGAGACCTTTTAAAAGGATTTTTGTAGAGGAAGCAAACGCAGAGTTATCTTTTATAAAAACAGAGAAGGCGAATTGGTTGCAGAGCGAATTTCTTCGAGCAAGCATCAGGTTTTTTCTTATTTTGCAACCATTCTTGTGTTGTAATAAGTGAAATTGTTCTCGTATAATAGAAGTATTTTCAGAAGTAATATTTATCTGATTGTATTGCAAATGGCTCCTAAAAGGGAATTTTCTGGTAAAGTTGATTATCTTGAAAGAAGTGTGTGTGATGACTTCTTAGAGCAGTTGACGCTGTCAACCAATCAGGCCTCTAAGGCCAAAGAATTAGTACCCAGGGCTCCCCGACTGAGAATTGGAGAAGGATTATATGATAAGGGTAATTGGTTAAGAGACCCACAGGTTGGGCTGTCTGGGTTGGGGTTATTTAAAATCGGTTTTGGAATGAGGAATTCTCCTGCTCCTCAAAAAAGCATTTGGGAATTAGATGTTGGGAGATTGGTAGTCCCAGGGGTGTTCATGGATACGGATTTGTTAACCCAAATGGCATTGAATTATGATTCAGTTACCAGGTGTATCCGGGATGTGAATGGAAAAACCCTCGTGGAGATAAATGCAGAAGAGCTGAGAAAAGCGTTTGGGCTTAGTGAGTTTACCAATTTCTTGGAGCCTATAAACTTCACACAATTAGCTTAGGTATACAGGGCACAGAGGACTCATCTCAGGAATGGGCCTCTCAAAGAACTTTTTCTGAAAGTAGGCGGGTTAGCAGTTGTAGGGCCCAATACACAAGAGCCTTTTTCATTAAGTATGTTTACCTTAAGGGCAAAAGGGATGTACTGGGCACTTTGCCAAGTTCTAGGAGAGGATGCTGAATCTAATATGCCAAATCATTATCTGTTAATGATTGTTCAAATGCTGAATCCTTCTCTTGCTATTGCATTTGATTATGCCTCCTATATTGCTGATGCTATCCATGGAGGATTGATGGGGATAAAGAATGGGAAGGTGGATAGGCCATTTGGGTGGTATTCACTATTGATGCACCTCTTCCTCTTCAAAGGTGGAGATTATTTTGCCAGTGGAATGGACCTGGTAAAAGAAAAGGAGGGAGAAAAGATGCCGGTACAATTATGGAGTACCGTATTGTCATGGGATAGAGAGGATGCAAGTTTTCTAAAGTTTGATAAATACTTTGCATCCAAGATAAGGACTCTTCTTTGCTCTGACAATCCACGAGTCCCCAAGGTTCTTCTGGAATTCTTAAGACCAAAAGAATTCGCAGAGAATGTCAAGATTGTTCATAACTGGGGTGATATGTATTTGTATCCAGTGTCCACACTGTTTAGGGTCTTTGGTTTCAGAGGCACCCCATTTTTGTTACCATACCAGGTCCCCCTCAAAGTGGGAATAGCTGAGATTCTCAGACAAATTGGTGACTTGCAAGAGGCAGAGTTAACAGGCCGAGGTAAAGGGACTATTTTCCCTACAGCTACAGTAGCCCACCAATTTGTGATCACCAAGGGAGGCTGGAAATGTTTTGAGGATTTCCTTAAACCCTACCATTTGTCCACTGCAGTGTCTAGATGTGCTGACCTGGAGGATTTCTACAATGGTGTATTCCGGAAGAAAGTAGCATGCAGAGGTAGGCCCCATCAATTCCACTTTCCTGAAGACCTCATCAGGAATGAATTTGATTTAGATGAACAGGAGTTGAGGAAGGAAAAATGGGTGGCTTACAGGAAGGCCCTGGATTTTGTGCATCAATTTGATGCTAGCTATGACCCATTGTCTAGCTTTTTCCCATTGGAAGAAAAGATAAAATTTTTGATTATTTGTTTTGAGGATGTGATGCAGACAATAAAGGAGAAAAGGGAAGTTGTAATTAAAAACAACCCTGAGAAAGCAAGAATGATTTTGGGGAAATCAGCTCCTATTAAAGCCATCCCTCCTGGTGATTACACCCTGCATAAGAAAGCAGGTTACAGTGTGTTGGTGTCCGCAAGAGGGGAACCCTCTTCATCCAAAGGGAAGAGGAAGACACATGAAGTCATTCACATACAAGACAACCCAAAGAAGCAGAGGGTAGGGAAGGAAGTGCAATCAGATACACCCTTATATTCCCCATCCCAATCCCCTCTCCACATTGGAGATGAACAAGCAGCAACTGAATACCTCTCTCAGTTGGGCAGCTTGGGGGAGATTGCGTATACATATGATGAAGTGGAAGAAGGGATGCCAGAAGAGCCCATTGAAGCACAAATGGACATCACTTCAACTGAACTCAAAGGCCAGGAGTGGGATCCTGAGATAAAGAAGGCCACTAGTGCTTTTCTAGCAGATGATAGTTTTGTAACATCTGAAGCATTCATACAATTCATATGGAAACAACATATAGATAAGTATAATGCTAGATGTGAAACAAGAAAGGTAGAACAACCTGATAAAGATCTAGCCTTAGTGGAGGAAGAAATAAAACAGGAGATGATGGAAGAATTCAAAACCATCACTCCTGAACAGGGAAGAGATTTAGTAGCACAAGCTGGAGTGCTCATTCTACCAGAATGGAATATTGCTGATGCTCTGGTGCTGGATGCAGTGAGAAAAGAAACCAAACCCATGGAAGGGGTTACATTCAGTAAAGACAATGCTGCTCTAGTCATGTGGTCCCTTAAGAGAAATGAGGACAAGAAGGGTAAAGACACCACAGGGACAAGTCACATTGGTGGATTAATGGTTAAGAGAGTAGAGAGTACAGGGGTAGTAGAGGCCGCTAGCACAGTGTTGGAGACTGCCAAATTTAGTGTTGCAGTAGCTGAGAAGGATGCTAAAGAAAAGGAGGCTCTCCAGCTCAAATTGGAAACAGTCTTGAAAGCTTATGACAGTGCCAAGGAGGAAATAAGAGGCAAGGAGAGTATCATTGCCAAATTGCAGAGCCAGTTAGCAGGACAACGTCAACAAGGTGAGTCTTCAACATTAATGATCACCTCTTCCCCTGCAAGACCTCCACCTACTAGCCCCATTATTGAGCTCCCACCATCTCCTGCACCTTCCAGCTCTCAGATGATAGAGATAACTCCCCAAGAATTGGAGAGTCTTAAGCAAACCCAGGCCTATTATGCAGGGAAGTATGAAGAAAAGATTAAGGCCACAGTCTCCAGTTTTGCAGACACTATAAATGCTTCACTCCTTCACAATAGTGTAGGAAAAGTCATGGAGATATGGACTGAGTTGAGAAGAGATAAGGCCATCTTGACACCCATTTTTGACCGATGGAGGCCTAGGGAGCAGGATTTGGAGTTCATGTGTGTTTCCTGTGATGAAGCAAGGGCCAATCCCATTATAAAGGCTACTTTTGATGTTGCTAAAGTTTTAATGCAATTAGCTCCAGATGTAGACAATATGGACAGGAAAGTCAATTTGTGCAAAAAGGAATACAATGATCAAGTTTTTGAGTTGCTTCCAGGAATTTTTGCCAATCCAGACCAACTGAAAGACAAACAGGTATGGCTCAGTGAGATAGATGCAAAGTTGTCAGCAAGGGTCAAAGGAATCATTGATCTTGATGACACCTCATTCTTTGTTCTAACCATACAGGAAATAGAAAGAATTAAATCACACTACAGTTTTCTTAACTCAGAAGTCAACAAACTGAGGAATTCTTAGAAAGGGTTGACTAAGGTTAAAAGTGATGTGATTAATTTTGTATGGCCGACCGAGGAGACGTATAGTGAGTGGGGAGTTAAATATTCCACTCGAGATCCAGAGCAGTTAGAGAGCGTCCCTGAAGGGCCAGAAGAGGTTGCAACTGAACAACCCGTCCAACAGATTGCTGAAGAAGCTGAAAAGAGCGCATAACTGGAATTGTAACTTCTTCAATTTTTGAAGTAATTGTAACAAACTTTCTTCAAGAAGTCCAAAGCTTTGTGCATCCATATTGTTATAAATGGATACCAGGACTAGAGAGAAAGGGATCACAAAATTTTTGTAAGAAAACGCTGCAGAAATATTATCTGCGCTTTTCCAAAGATTAATGGAGAATCAGACTTTGGTAGAATTTTTTCAAATGAATATCAATATACAGACCATCAATTTTGAGTAAAGCTTTGCATCGTCTTCAAACTTGTCCTTAAGTTTATTTACTTTGTTTCATTCAGAATAGTCTAGGATTTTTCTGTTTGAATGGAATTGTAAGGCAATCTCAGTATGGGTGTTTCCAGCTTTTCTCTTTAGGAGGGAAATTAAATATGCACAACCACTCTACCAGTAAATAATTTAGGAGAAACTTTGAATTTGAGGACCATAGTTTATTTTGAAGTGATTAGATCCTTGTTGATGTTAGGCATTTACAGGGATAAATGGAAGCCGAGTTGATGGGAGGTATAGAGATACCTCATTTCAGGAGTTTTATTTGAGTTTGAGTGACTCTGTAGCCTTGGACAAAGCACTGGTATTAATCTGAGGCCTTTATTGCATTCTTTGTCGATCAAATATGTTGAAATTGAGTATTGTTTCCCCCTTTGTTTTCAATTGTTTTTCAAGGTGAATAAATCCATTGGTTTTCTGGACTGGTTTGCTGTGGATTTGTTGCTTGAGAGTGTAGATTTAATTCACAGAAGGTATACCCACCTGGGCTCAAAGAAAGGTCCGAAGTGTAGAAGGTCTAACCAAACCTTGTCATATGTTGTCTCTAGAATCCCTTTCTCCATGATGTCTCTTCGGCAGTCATTTTAGGTTGTATTATTTTGAGGGCATTGAAGAGGAATCAGATTTTGAGAACAACACCACCATCATTTCAGCAAGCCTATTTATTCACCTGTCATATTCCTTACCTTGCTAGACACTGGGGGCAAAATCATAGAAAATCCAAAAAAATCAAATAAAGTCCTAAAAAAAAAAAAATTGAAAAATGTCCCGAAATAATTCAAAAACATTCAAAAAATCTCCCGAAATAATTCAAAAACAATCAAATAATGTCCTGAAAAAATCCCTAAAAATCAAATAATATCTTGAAAAAAATCCCTAAAAATCATATAATGTCCTGAAAAAATCCCTAAAAATCAAATAATGTCCTGAAAAAAATCCCTAAAAATCAAATAATGTCCTGAAAAACGAACAAAAAAATTGTAAAAAACTCAAAATTCCTACAAAGTGAAAAACATCAAAATCCAAAAACAATTTCTTTGGCATTTTGCATTTTGTCAATAAATGGTCCCCTTTGTGCATAGACAGATCGCTGAGCATACATCCAATGAAAATCAATCAAACATTGTGCTTTAATGAAATCACGCATTAACAGATGAACTGTTTGACCAAGCAAGCATTCAACCTGATCACAGTTGCCACATCAATCCAAATAGCATCAACATTACCTTTGGTCCTTGTCAACATTATCATGGGTCTTACACAGGGTGTGGTATACTCGAAACCAGACTATGTCCTGTCTTCGACGGAGTACCGCATTCCCTGAAACCAGACAGCATGATCATTCTTGTTTTCCACTTTTGACAATGACGATCAGATTGTTTGTTTGACTTGGTTGAATTTGTGCGTCTTATCTTTTCATTGATTTATCTTTGGCTTTGATCATGTTCCTATGTTGCTTGTTGATGTCACTGAGTGATTTAGAGTGACTGGGATGGTTCATGGTCCCTTTCCTTTTTTTTTGTTGTGTTTGTTGTTTATGGAATGTTTGTCATAAACTGGGGCAACTATATCATTGGGTGTCTGTGATAAGTACGTTCACTTTGTGAACGCCACACATACCTCGACCCTTGATGTATGCACCCTAGGATGCTTCACTCATTCCTTGTGTACGATGTGTCTGTCTTTTGCAAAAGGGGTTGCGTTCCAGCTCTGGCCTTCAATGCCATGATGCTCTGCATCCACTTTGCTACAATAATTAAAGGTTCTCACCTACTTATGTGCATTTGTGAAAGCAATTTTTCCTTCATCTCTAACTGGCCTCTGTCTAATTTCTTCTTACTAACATTTCTTCTGTCAGTCTTGGTTCTCCTGCATGACCAATGGATACTGTGGACTTTGCATCACAATTGGGGCACAATTTGTCAGTTTTAGGTTTTTTTTTCCTACGGGCTGCATTTCCTTTTTTCATGCACCAATCGGGGTTTTCTTATCTATTTTTGACCTAACCTACCCTTGTCCCTCTTTTCAGGATCATCTGCACATTGCTTTCGGTCAAACTAGAGTCATAAGTGCACAATTGCGCTTGTGCACACTATCTTGCACTTGTGCAGCATCAAGCTGCACCTGTGTACCTTACACAGGCGCAAAACATCTCTACACAGGCGTAGAATGAGCCCACATAGGCATATATCTGTATTTTTCCCTTCCCTGTAAGCCCCGCAATGTCCCGCAATCAAGCAAAATTCATGAAATTGAACATATGGGTTTTTGAGCTACATACCGCTACTCCCACGTTGTCTGGTCATCTGTAGGTGTGCACACATTCCCCAAGGTGATCTACCATTGGAATGTTTTCCATCTCTCTGCAAGGGTCCTTTTTCCTGAGCAACAACTCCTCCACTTTGGCTAGTGCAAATGAACTCTTTTCCTTCTCCTTGTCTCCTATATAGATCTTTGTCAGTACCTAGATGGACGTGCATGCTCTCCATCTTATGATGGTCGCAGTCTTTTGCACCTTCCACTGCTTGTCCTTTGTGCATCCGACCTTCAATTTTTGATCCATTTGAACCTGTCGTCTTCAGTCATTCTTATCGATCACTTGGCCTCTTTTCTGGATTTTTCCAGCCAATTCCTCGAGGGGGCATGCATATGTCATTGTTATTGTTTGGGGCATTTTCATTATTGTTCTTTGAAACAACACTTAGAACCGCATTGTCTCAAAGAGGGGCAAAATGTAGACGTCTAAAAATAGTCAACGCTTGTGGAGTCATACTTTAACATTTGCGCATTGTCTTATTTTAGGGTTCTTGCATCACATTAACATTTCTTCTATGTTGCGCACTTGGTCTTTATCATTTGCGAGCATCGAGTCCTTCTTCTGCATTCCTCATTTTTATCGCTTTTGAATTAGGCCTTGTCGATAGCAATCTTCAGTCATGATTTTGGTCGATCTTATCCTGTCGCATCATGGAGCGTGCTCATTTATCATCATTTTGGACATCGTCAATCCTAATTGATGATAGAATTAGGGTTTTGTCCTCTTGTCAATCTTTCAATCATCTTTACCTTGTTAGTAATCATTTGCGATTATCAACTTGTCAATCTTGTCATTTTGTGATTGATTCGTCATCAATCCTTGTCCTTGTCATCCTTGTCATTTTGTGATCGATTCGTCATCAATCCTTGTCCTTGTCAATCTCGTCATTTTGTGATCGATTCATCATCGATCCTTGTCCTTTTCAATCATGTCAATTTGGATCTATTAGTCATTGTTCCTCGTCAATTGGCGCCTATCAATTTGATCTCCTTGTCAATCTTGGTCAATTTGTCATTGATTTTTGTCAACCAATCTCAATCATTTATCAACATTGGTCCTTTGTCAATCAGAATCATAATCGAACCTACATTAATTTCTTATTGTCTTGACCTAATTCCTTGTCCTCTTATTTCTAGGGTTTTATGATTTGTTCATTTAATCCTTTTCTTCTTCTTTGTGGGTTAAATAAATCTATTTATTTAGTCCTAGGTCTCTTTCATGAATTAATTAATGGATGAAAACCTATTAATTAATTCACCTAATTTCTATTTCTCCTATTTTATTTAATTTTTCTAATATTTCCCCTAATTTCATTCCCTCATTTTCTCCTATGTTTATGCTTCCATTTGTTGCAATCATGGAGGCTATTTTCTCTCTTCCCTTTTGTCATGGGAATGGCATTTCAATCTTGTCATAATTTGTCATAATTTTGCCATTCTTGATTTGAATTTCCTTTGAAATCTCTTCATGATAATATTGTCCTCTCTCCAATTTGTCTATAAATTGGATGATTTTCTTCAATGAAAGGATGAGATCAATCACATTTTCGAGTAACCCTATACTACAAATTTGATCTCTCAACAACTTGCTTTCCACTTGCATTTTGCACTTGTAGGTGAGATCCACATCAAATTTGAAGGTGAAAGAAGAACAATGGAGCCACATGAAGGAGATATCTATGTCGGTTTGCTTCGATTTCATTTGATTTGAATATCTTGTCTTTGTGTCTTCATTGATTGGATTGGGATTACTTTCATAGCAGCTTTAGGTTTTGTGGTTGTCCTAATTGTTATTGCTTTAATGGTTTTCAATTTCCAGATCTACATTCACATTTGCACTTTCTACTATTTTGTTAGATGATTGATCAGACATTTAAATGCTTTACTTCTAGAAGAATAACCAAGAAATGTTCCTTCTTCACTTTTCTGATCAAACTTACCATTTCTGTCATCTTTGTGTACATAGCATTTACTTCCAAAGATTTTGAAATAACTTACATTAGGTTTCTTGTCATACCAGATTTCATATGGTGTCTTCAAGGTTCCTTTCTTCAGTTGTACTCGGTTCAGGGTGTAAACTATTGTGCTGATTGCTTCTCTCCAAAATGTTTGAGGTACCTTCTTTTCTATCATCAGGGTTCTTGCACAATCCACAATTGATCCATTTCTTCTGTCAGCTATCCCATTTTGCTATGGAGTTCTCGGTGTAGAGACTTGTCTTTTTATACCATGATCATTGCAGAATAAGTTAAACTCATCAGAGGTAAACTCTCCTGCTCTATCTGATCTAAGACATTTTAGTTGTCTTCCTATTTCATTTTCAACTCTTGCCTTGTACCATTTAAACATTTGAAAAGATTCAGATTTTTCTTTTAAAAACATAACTGACATCATCCTTGAGTAATCATCCACAAATAATATGAAGTACTTATCATCGTAACAACTCTGAAATTTCATAGGACCACAAAGATCAGTGTGCACAAGATCTAAAATTCCCTTAGAAGTGTAGGAATTACTTGTAAAGCTTCATCTTGTCATCTTACCCATCTGGCATCCTCGGTACATAGCATTCTCAGGTTTTTCCAAACTCGGTAGACCTCTTACTTGGTGCTTCTTTCTTATTTTGATCAGATTATCAAAATTTACATGACAAAACCTTTTATTCCATAACCAAGCATCATCTATCCTTGCATAAAGACAATTATTCTAAGTTGAGTCAAGGTAAAATGTGTTACCTTTTGTTTGTGTCCCAATAGCTGCTAACTTTCCATGCTTGTCAGGAACTTTGACAATTCCTTTTTGAAATTCTATTCGGTAACCTGTGTTGTTTAGCTGTGCTACACTCAACAAATTGTATTTCAAAACTTCAACCCAATAAACATCATTACATTTAGCACTGTCAAGAAGTGTTATGGATCCTTTACCTTTTACCAAATATGGTGCATCATTACCAAATCTTACATAACCTCCATCATAATCTTCTAACATAACAAACTTGTGTTTATCACCTGTCATGTGATGTGAGCATCCACTATCTATGATCCAAGAATCATAAGTATTTATGTGAGATATTAGGGCTTTTTCTTCATACCTTTCTTCATCTAATCCATCTTTGATAGCCACATAAACAACTTCCTTTGTATCAGTTTCATCTGATTTATCATCATTAGATTCCTCATCAGCTATTAGGCATGACTTTCTATCTCTTCTTCTAAAGTCTCAGTGTCCTCTGTAATGATTATCTTTCTGTCTGTCATCTCGGTAATCTCTCTTTTCAGTAGAATCATTGTCAGGACAGTTAGAAGCCATATGTCCTATCTTATCACAATTGAAACATTTCAGAGGCAACTTTCCTTTGTACTTACCTTTTCCTCTCGGTAGCCTTCTAGCTAATAGTGCCTCAAACTCTTCTTGCTTTTTGATTTCTTCATAAAGTTTGTGTACCTCCTCCATGTTTTTGCAAAATCTTTCACTTGCTCGACTGTGATTCCCTTTTAGAGTACTTATACTTTCTATCATTGTAATCGTTAGATTCATCAAGATGAAAATAACTAAATGCAAAGTCAATTTTATTTACCGAAGACCCACTGTTATCAAAGTTACTTAACTCAAATGCATTTAGCTTACCAATAGTAGCATCCAAAGAAACTGGCATATTGGGTACAGACCTCAATTCATTGATTGCAGAGACTCGGATTACATAAGCTGGTAGAAGGGTTGTTAATAAGTTACTTGTGACATCCTTCTCTTCAATGGTTCCTCCTGCTCCTTTGATTTGATTGACAATCTCCTTTAACCTTGTACTGTACTAGGTTATGTTCTCACCTTCATTCATTCTAATGGACTCAAGTTGTCCTCTTAGACTCTCCACTTTTGCTCTTTGAACATGTCCATCACTACCATACACAGATATGAGCTTGTCCCACATTGCCTTGGCATCATTGCAACCTTCTAGATCATTAAACTCTGAGTCGGTCAATGCAGATGTTATTTCAATCATTTCTTGAATATGTTCTTGCTTTGCCTTTATCTCTTCCATTATCAATGGATAGGTGCTCAATGTAATGAAATCATTCTCTAGATAATATACAACATATTCTCCAACTCCTGATAGGTGCAGCTTCATCCTTTTCTGCCATGTAGAGAAGCTTGACTTGTTCAACTTCGGTGCATCCCTCTTATACATCTTTGGATCTTTGCCTCAAGTACCTTTAAACTTTTTCTCTCAGAGTCCAAAGCTCTGATACCAATTGATTGTTCTGATACTAATTGTTAAGTACATATGCCAAGCTAACAAGATGAGAGGGTGGGGGGTGAATCATACAAACTTAATCTTCCATAAAATCAACAGATTCAACCTCGGTAGCTTAAACAAATATAAGTAATCAAAATTGTAAAACATGCAACCTTAAGAACACAAAATCATAACAACACTCATAACACCAGATTTAACGTGGAAACCCAAATAAGGAAAAACCACTGTGGGATCTCAGACCCACTAAGAAATATACTCTTCTAGAGTATGCTCGGTTAAAAGAAAATCTTTTTAAAGATTACAAACACATTGCTAGATGTGACCCGGTTAAGTGATTTCCCTGAAATCTGTTACGATCTTCACCTTGTTAGAGGTGACCTTGTTAAAGGGTTTCAAACACTCAATCTGAATGTCACCTTGCTAGAGGGTTTTACAAATAAGACTATTAAGTCCACTCGGTTAAGAGATTTTCTGTCACTTCACAATATAACAGTAATAAAAATATATCTGCAACTTCACATCTAAAAATGCTAAAGTAGATTCTTATTTGCTCAATACAATCTAGTCATAGGACTTATCTTGTCCCTCTGCTGGGCTCTATACTCTGTTAATCAAACAGGTCTTCGAGCTTCTATGCTTGGTAATCACTATGTAGCATCCTTGTGCTTACACTTGCCTGTGTGCATTGTTTATCAACAATTCCTTATTTATAAACAATTTTCTAACTGTTGAATCTCCTTGATCACATATCCCATGATCAATCATAGCCATCAAATCTTTAAACTTGACCAGGTTCAATGTATCCTTTGATCTGAAAATGTTTTACCTCGCCTTGGAACTTGCATACATTTCTTGGAACTTGTGCTAAGGTATTGCAGTTCAATCTGAGCTGTAGATCTTTCTGCCAATCTTCCATTGCCATAGATTCTTTAACAAACTTCATGCATGACATACCATTCATTTAATCAATTCCATCTCATCAGCTTCCTTCATTAAATAACACTTTTAATCATTTAATGCATTCTATTACAGCTCGATTGCAACTCGGTAAATACTAAACTTCACTCGGTAGACATTCTGCCTTCATTAACCGATAGCGATAACCTTAGGGTTTACCGACTAGATTCTTTGCTCGGTAACATAGTATAGCATTAACCTTACAATAAACAACATATGTAGGATATCAAAACAATCTAAACATCATGATCTCATCATTGTCTAACTCTGTAATAGTTGCCCATTGAATATCTTATTTCTCCCCTTATTCATCACAATCTTTCTGTGTCTTTTACTGACATCTTTATACTCATCAAATCATACTTTTTAAGATATGGCAACATCATACTGAATTAGAAAATCAATTTCTTGACATCAATGACAAAATAATAATATTAAGATAGTAAACATACTTAATTAGTTACATCTATAATCATCAACAACCTTCTCAATATCCTTATTGAAATGCCAACAATTTGATGGTTGATATAGAGAAATTTACTCCTCTTGATAAGTGACTTGGAACTAGGTTGTATCTTCTTCAACTTAGTTTTTTGATGAAGACTTCTTCTTCTCAAAATATGGGGAGTGGTCATACACAAACAATCAATGTTGATGTTGACGTTGGATATGGATACTTCATTTTGTAATCTCGAGTTTACCTTGTCAAGTAGAAGTTTAGTTTGATTCGCTTCCACGATAAAGTGTGTCAAATGATATGAGTCACGTTTTACGATGTAGAAACGTAATTTGACAACTTGAGAATGTAACTAGGTATTGGTTTGATATGATTGTTGGATGGTGGAACCTTTGATCACTATTTTGATACTCCTCAATTTTGTTGGATGAAATCTTATGTTTTAAGATAGTTGAAGATTTGATATCTCTTTCTAAGGGTGCTTGGTTGGATTTGGAAATTCTCTTTTCTCTAAGGTTTTCTCTTTGCTTTTTGTTTTGAACTCATTGTTTGTATTGGTTGTTTTGTAACTTGAAAGATGTTTTAATGTTCATGACAAGGAGACATAGCACACATGAAAACAATGATCATCCCTATGCTAAACATTGAGTGTATGTTTTCATGAGGATGTTTTCAAATCCTTGATGTTATCACTGGTTTGATTTACAACAAAAGACACATCAGATAGACTCTTTATTCAAAGGTCATTAACAATATTATATCCCACTAGTCTCAATACTCCATTACCTCAAACAACCTTGGCACCCCCTAGAGGGCACCCATTTTTTTTATTTTTTTTATTTTTTCAGAAATTAACCCAAAGTGAATTACTTCACAATTGGGTAGTTATCTTGGGAGATATATGGTGAGTAATCTTCTGGATGGATTCTTCCCCACCCTTTCACTATGATATTGCCAATGTATGACAACTGACTCGGCTCAAAGTTTCTACTTCTATGGTTTGTAATCAGGCTTTCGTTCGGTTTTCAGTGATAAAATCCCTCAGGAGGCTTCCCAACCTTTAGAACAAAGGCTTTATGTATCTTAAAGATACTAGGGGAAGGCTAATCACTGAGCAAAACCATTGGAGGACATTTGCATCAGCCTCCACATTTGATTATAGTGGGTTAGAATACTTGGTGATAAAGTCATTGCCCACTTGGATCATACCCTTCACACTAGCCCTTTCGAGACTTCGGGGAGGAAAGCCCTCTATAGGTTTTAATTGCTTGAAGTAAAAAGAAAGCATAAAAGAGTGGGTGTAGCATTTTGATCACCCAATTAATAGGAGAGCATATACCTACCACTAAAAAAAAAATGATTCTTTTTAACCCTCTAATTATTTTCTAACTTCTAATTGGAGATGTTGCTCCAAACAAGCATGGTGTTCTTTTTAGCCCTTCATAGAAAAATGTGTGTTTCAAAACTTTGGAAAATAAACCTAGTCAACAAAATGAAAATTGTGTAACCAATTGTCAATGCGGTTCTTTTTATTTGTACAAAAGAAAATGAGGTTCTTTTAGTTTTCACTAAAATGAAAGTGATATCCTTTTTAATTTTGCAAAAAACAAATGATTGTTTGTAGTTCTTTTTAACCTTTTGCAAAATAGAAAGTGATGTCTTTTTTTAAACACTAAAGTGATGACGAGGTTCTTTTTAGTTTGCACCAAAATGAAAGTGAGATCCTTTTTAACTTAGCAAAAATAAAGGTTTGTTTGTAGTTCTTTTTAACCTTTTGCAAAATAGAAAGTGAGGTTTTGTTTTAAACACCAAAGAAATAATGAGGTTCTTTTTAGGTCCTTGCAAAATAAAAATCAGTTCTTTTTTTAAATCCCTTTCTAAAAGAAAAGTTTGAGAAAATAAATCAAAATCTACTTTAACTCCTTGGAACCTGCAACAAAATATTATACCTGCAAAAACCTCTCAAAAAGTTAGTTCATATGGTGGGCTTTACAAGCCTAAAATTTCCTTATGTTACAAAAATTTGCTCTCTTCCTATTACAAAAGTGCTACTCTAGAGAAGGTATGTGCTATTCTAATGATTCCATTTGCTAAGAGAAAGTAAGACATATTAGACTAGAAAGGTCCACATATGCACTAGAATATCTGGGCATGAACCTGTGGAAAATTTGTTAGAAATTCATGGGTTGGCCCCATGGTGGGTGCCAATTAATGTATGCCAAAAATGTGTTCTTCAACCTGCAAGAATAAAAACAGTTCAAACACACCAATGAAGCATTGCATTAGAGTTAGAAATCGTAAACAAGTAAGTGGATTTAAAACTCCTAAAATCGCCTCATTGTCCTCTATCTTTAAAGATCTTCAAGATTCAAGGTGGCCCTCACTTGGAAGAGCACTTGATCTCTTAGATGGCAACCTAGAGAACACGATTTTAGTGATGTGCTAAGATCAAAATGGATGCAACTAATATCTTAGCTAAGATGAGATGATGGATGAAGATAGGATGAAAGATGCAAGACTAGATGATTAAGATGTTAAATGTATTCCAAATTGAAGATTAGATGATCCTAGATGAGTATAAAATACTTATGGGATGATATGCTAAAATGAAGCTAAAATGCTAATGCTAATACTAAATGGCTTGGATGCTTGAAGATGGCTTGAATGCTTGAAGATGACAAGATGAGCTCCTTAACCTGCAAAATGAGTATAATTTAGATGCACAAGATTGAGATATGAATTGAAGGAGAAATGGGCTCTATTTATAGAGGAATTGGAGAATTAGATAGCCAAGATTGAGTTGGCTTAAGGAGGGTCAAGATTGAAAGTTATCAATCCATGTGAGATTTTCAACCCAATCCCATGTTGATACGTGTTACCATGAGGAGGCTTGAGAGGAGAGATAAGGAGCATTAAATGCTTGAGGGGACATGATGGTTACCCTTGGGGGTTGGGTTAGGTTTAGGTTAATGGATATTCATTTTATCCAAGGGATAAATTAATGTGCAAGGGTTAAATGGTTACCTTAGTCAAAGAAATAAATTCTTTGAAGAGACCCATGAGTTAAAAAGATGGTTAAGTTAGAGGAAAGTCTCTAACCAAAGGTCAAAGGTGAAATAACCATAAATAGGAAAATTGTGGTGCAATTTGCATTTGTAGGAAAATGCAAGTGGGTGGAGGAAAATAGGATTTTTTAGATAAAATAGAAGATTTATTTTAGCCAAAAGGAGATGCAACTTGCATATGTTGTAAAATGCAAGTGGGGTGAGGGAGATAGGGATTTTTAATTAAATGTAAATTTAATTAAATGGGAAAGGGGATTTTAATTAAATGTTGAATTTAATTAAAATGGAAAGGGGATTTTAATTAAATGTTGAATTTGATTAAAATGGCTAGAAGGGGATATTTAATTAATTGTTGAATTTAATTAAATTTGCTAGAAGGGGATATTTAATTAGCTGTTGTATTTAATTAAAATGGCTAGGAGGGGATATTTAATTAGCTGTTGTATTTAATTAAAATGGCTAGGAGGGGATATTTAATTAAATATTGAATTTAATTAAAATGGCTAAAAGAGGATATTTAATTAAATATTGAATTTAATTAAAATGGATTAGATAGAAGAAAGGGGGAATTAATTAAATCTTTAATTTGATTAATGGTTGATTAGAAGAAAGGGGATATTGATTAAATCTTAGTTTAGTCAATAGGTGGATTAGTGTAATTAAACAAATATAAATTCATTTAATTAGTTGTGCAAGTTTTAGGTGTCTACATGATGTACTTTGGATCTCATTGGCTACACTGATTCCAATCGGGTTGGTGATAACATTGATCACAAATCTACTTTAGGATATGTTCTTAGTTTGGGATCTGGCACCATTTGTTTGTAAAGTAAGAAGCAATCTATCATTTCTTTACCATCTACAAAGGTTGAATATAGAGGTGCAGTCAATGTTACCATATAGGCTATTTGGTTGCAGAACTTCCTAACTGATCTTGGTATACTTTTTCATTATTCAACTATCATTTGATGTGATAATCAAGTAAATTGAATTTTTATAGAGACCATGTATAAATACAATGAACCAAACACATAGAGATTCACATGCACTACATCCAAGATTTGATCCATGGTGGAGTCATCAACTTGCAGTATTCTCCTATTTCTACCAGATTGTTTACATCTTCACAAAGATGTTCACTGAGAAGATATTTCACTCTCTATGAGATCTTCTTGGAGTGAAGGAAACTACAACATAGTAATTCCACAGCTAGAATTTATTTTGATGGGGGGTTTTGTTCCCACTGGGTTTTCCCTCTTTCCTCTTTTCTTTCATCTTTTCTATCTTTTTAGTTAGACTTAAGGGGAGGTGTTAGCATTAGTTTTCTTCAGTATTAGTTTACTTCATTGTCATCTTCGTGATTTATGAGAAACCATCAGTTGCATTGTAATAAGGCCACACTATGTTTAAACTAACAAAGAAGACTCTATCTACATCATTAAGAAAGCATGCAACTTCCATTCATGCGACAGATCTTTCACTGCAACTTCATGATTTTATTCATGTAGTTTGCTAGTTCTTAATTCATTTTAATTTAATTGCATTCAATTAATGATAATTTCTTGACTCCTTTATTGCAATATTTATCTTTTTCTCTATTTTTTTTTCTTGTAGCAGATCTATCCCTAAGATAATGATATTTTATTGCAATATGTTTGGTTTTAGATTGCATTACCGGGTTTTTTGATATGTTGATGGCACTTGTATTGTCACAGCGTATCACCACCGTCTAAGTCACCTTTTCTCGGATACCTTCCAAGATTTGCTTAATCCATACTACCTATGTGTAGTTGATTATAGCAGCCACATACTCCACCTCCGCTATGGATTGAGAGATACAATTTTGTTTCTTGCTTGTCCATGACACAATCCTATCTCCAAGAAAGAATGCACCTCCACTAGTGCTCTTTTTGTCATCAATGTTCCCTACCCAATTTGCATCGGTGAAGACACTTGAGTTAAAATTTCCCTTATTTGGATACTAGAGACCATACTCATCAGTCCCCTTAAGGTATCTAAATATCCTCTTAACCGCCATCATATGAGTCTGTTTTGGATTTGCAACAAATCTAGCAGCGAAGCCAACTGCTTGTTCTATATCCAGTCTATTGTGCACTACATACTGCAACTTACCGATCATGGATCGGTATAGTGTCTCATTCACTTCATTAGCCTCATCATCTTTGGAAATCTTCAACCTATAACCATCAGAGTTCCAACAAGTTTGGAATCTTCCATTCCAAAGGTCTTCAACATTTCCCTTGTATATTTGGTCTAGCTAATGAATATACCATTCTTTAGCTGAGAAACTTATAGACAAATGAAATTTTTTATTTCAGCTATCATGGAAATTTCAAATTCTTTCTTCATTTTCTTTGCAAAATATTTTCTCATTTCATCATCTCCTCCAAAGATGATGTCATCTAAAAGAATCTTTGCAATCAGATGTTTTGCTTCTTTTCCATTCTTCAAATACAAGTTATTGTTGTCACTGGTTCTCATGAACCCTATACTTATTAGGTACGAGTCCAATATCTCATACCAAGCTCTTGGTGCTTGTTTTAGCCCATACAGAGCCTTTTTCAGCTTACATACCATATCTCTTCCATCTTTTGAAGCAAACCCTTTTGGGTGCTCAATGTACACTTCTTCCTCTAGAACACCATTCAAGAATGTCAATTTGGCATCTATTTGGTAGACCTTAAACTTCTTGTAAGTAGCATAAGCAAGCAAGATTATGACCCCTGGCCACTGGTGCAAAGGTCTCTTCATAATCCAAACCTTCTTCCTATGTATACCCTTTGCAACTAGCCTTGATTTGTTTCTTACTACTTGACCGGTTTCATCCATTTTGTTTCTAAGCACCTACTTGGTGCCTATCACATTTTTATTCTCCAGTCTGGGCACAAGGGTCCAAGTTTCATTTTTCTCAATCTGCTCCAGTTATTCATCCATCACCTTGATCCATTCTTCATCTTTTTGAGTCCCCTTTGCTATTTTGCACTCAATTCTAGAGAGCAGATAGGTACTCTCACTTTATTTTCTTCTAGTCAATACTCCTGCATTCTTGTCACCAATAATATTGTCAACAGGATGATTTATTCTAACATACCTTGGTGGTGTCGGTTCATTTCTTGAAGCTTCTTCTACTAGTTGTACAGGTTCTACTTCACACGCTTCCTCATTTGCAGCTACACTAGGATTCTCTACAACAAGTTCGACCGGTACAGTGTAATCAAATCATTGATAGTCCTCTGGTTTAGTCTTGTTGTCCTATTCATTTTTCTCAGAGAACTCATCTACTCTGACATTTTCACTTTCCACAATCTTACCAGTCCTTTTGTTCAAACACCAGTATGATTTACTCTTTGTGGAGTAACAGAAGAAGATTCCTTCATCACTCTTAGGATCAAACTTTCCAGAGTACTCATCCCTCTTGTTATAGCACCCACTTGCAAATACCTTGAAGTAACTCACAATGGGTGAGTATCCAAACCATAGTTCATAGGGAGTCTTATTTATCCCCTCCTTCACTTGTATCTGGTTCATGCTCTACATAACAGTACTCACTCCTCTCTAGAAGACATGTGGAATATCCTTCTGAATCATTAAAGTCCTTGCATAATCAATTAGAGTTGTGTTTCTTGTTTCAACAACCCCATTCTACTAAGGTGTTCTAGGTGCAAACATTTGCCTCATAATCCCCTATTCTTCATAGTAATTTATGAACTCTTGAGAGGTGAACTCTCCTCCTCTATCTGATCTCAAATATTTTAGACTCTTACTGGTTCCTCTCTCCACTCGAGCCTTGAACACCTTAAACATTTGAAAGGCTTCAAATTTTTCTTTCAAGAATACAACCCATATCATTCTTGAGAAATAATCTACAAATAACATGAAGTACTGGTCCCCATAGAAATTCTTAGTCCTCATAAGACCACAAAAATTTGTATGCACTAAGTCTTGCACATTCTTAGATGAATATGATTTTCTATTGAAACTAGATTCGTTCAACTTTCCTAGCTGACAATATTTACACATAGCATTCTCAAGTTTCATAATGTTAGGTATTGTCTTCTACATTTTCCGTTAGATAACCTCCTACAGTGGTGTCTAGGTAGAACAAATTAACTTTAGTTTGTTTATCGATAGCAATCAGACCTCCTGATTTATCACTTACTTTGCATATTCCTTCATTAAACTCTAACTGGTAACCCTTATTGTTAAGTTGTGCAACACTTAAATGACTATAATTTAGCCTTTCTACCCAGTAAACATCTTCACAATTGGTTTTTATCATTTAGGGCTATAGATTCCTTACCTTTTACTGCACAAGGAGAATCATTGTTGAATCTCACCAATGCTCCCTACTAAGGAATTTGTTCCTATCACCAGTTATGTGGTGAGTACAATCACTATCAATTACCCAATCTCCACACCAGTTTCAACTGGAAATAAGTTCCATATCACTTTCATTTGTGCTATCCTCCTTTACCATTACAAATGCAATCCATTCTCCATCAGATCCTTTTGATTATTCATCAATAACTCCTTTTGCTAGATAGCACTCCTTTCTCTTCTCTTTGTATCTTCTAAAGTTATCCTTCCTATCATTGTCTAGACATCTAGATGCAATATGATCTATTTTATTGCAAGAGAAACACTTCAGGGGTAGTTTACCTCTGTAATTTCCGTTTCCTCTTGGTAGTCTTCATGCTATTAGTGCTTCAAGCTCACCTTGTTCCTGTTCTTCAGATAGCAAGTTGTCATGTTCATGAGCATGACCAGTTCTTGTAGTAGAAATACTTCCAGTTTCTTTTCTTCTCATTGTTGGTGCAAGTGTCATGGAATATTTGAAGGCAACATCAATCTTTGGCATACTATTATCATAGTTGCTTAGTTCAAAGGTAGTCAACTTACCGATCAGGGATTCAAATGTAACATTAACTGTTCCCAAAGATCTGAGATCCTAAATTGTAGAAACCCTTATGGCATATTGTGGTATTAAGGTTCTCAGGATTTTGTTGACCACATCATCTTCCTCAAGTTTTCCTCCAACGTTTATGATGAAATTTACCACATCCTTTATTCCTTTGATGTACTGCTCTATATTCTCTCCTTCTTACATCCTCATCTCATCAAATTTGCCTCTCCAACTGTCCACCTTAGCCTTTTGTACATGAGGATCTCCTCCATAAATAGTCTTTAGCTTATTCCACATCTCATAGGTTGTTTTCAGATCTTGAAGCTCAACATACTCGTTATTAGATAGAGTAATAGCAGTCACCTCCATAGTTGTGATGTTATCTTGCTTCTCTTTGATCTTATCTACAAAGAGAACCCCTATAGGTTCATTTTACTCTATGCTCACATGATTCCAGTATTGATCTCCTAGGGTTCTTAGGTAGAGCTTCATTCTAACACACCATAATGTGTAATTCTCCTTAGATAACTTGGGGCTTTCCTTTTGTATCATCTTGGATATTTCCTTAAGTTTTTAATCTCTTTTGAATCTAAGGACCAGGGCTTTGACACCAATTGTTAGTCCCAACCGGTGTTGAGAGGGGAGGGGTGAATCAACACTATATCGGTTTTACCAGATTTAACCTTAATCAAAGTTTCTATTCAAACTTAACACTTATCAGTATAAGAAGCATTAATAAGAAACATTCACACATTAAATCAAACACACATGACTACCAAGATTTATCATGTGGAAACCCAAATGGGAGAAAACCACAGCATGAGTATAAACTCACAAAATCTGCACTCTTCTGGAGTACGTCCGATGAGGAGCCATCCCTGTTAGGATATTACAAAGACATTGTTAGGTGCCACCCAGTTAAGGGATTTTCTTTAAGGCATGTTAGAACCTTTACCCTATTAGAGGTAGCCTTGTTAAAGGACTTCGGATCATCAATTAAAATGTCACCCGGTTAAGGGATTTTACAAAGGGACCTGTTAAAGTCCACTTGGTTAAGGGATTTTGATGTTGTAGTTATTAGAAAACAACAGAGAAAATGATTTACTATAATAGCTACTCTTAGCTTAATCAAATCCAATTGAATCTCTTTGGTTTGACCACCGTTTACACTTCCTCTGCACTCTACTGGTGCTTTGCATTACACTTGCTCTGCACTCTACTGGTGCTCTGCATTACACTTGCTCTGCACTCTACTGGTGCTCTGGATTACACTTACTCTACACTCTACTGGTGCTTTGCATTACACTTGCACTACACTCTTCTGGTGCTCTGTATTCTTTCTCTACTTTTCACACTATTCGAGCTCTACACACTCTTTTCACCACTCTTCTATTCACTTAGTAGTTCTGCCCTCTTCTCACCTTACTAGATTGCTTCTCTTCAAAATTGCACTTTGCAATTTTTACAATCGAACTTTTTGGTTTTCGCCAAACACCTTTATACCATATTTTTCCAACACAACTCTGTAGATTTGAAATTCAAATCTTCCTGCACTTTTTTTCGCACTCTCCATCATTCTCACGAGCAACTCATCCTTATCTACCATCACAAATCATAATTTCACCAACCTCTAGGTCATGTTTTGTCCTTTTAATGTGAACCAGAAAATCCACACAAATCTCACCTTAACTGGTTGTTAATTGTTGTAGACTTCACTAGTAGTTTGTTTAATGATATTTTGCCCTGACTGACTCACCTTTGGTCATTGCATCCAACTTACCGATCAATGCTCCGAGATTCACAATGGATATTATCCTTCAACCTGTATCACTAGTTCACTGGTGTAATTCTTCATCTTTTGCCACCGGTCACTGATCATCAAGGAGACTGATCACTTGTCTATCCAGAGTGTTTTGGTCATGCATAAGACTACTAAATTTCAATCTAAGTCACCTCTTGTGACCGCATCATCATTTCAATTGTTAGTTTTAAGAAACTGGTCTCAACACCTATCGGGTGCTTGACTGACTAGTCAACTTCTCTGTTTATCGTTCAACCAATTAGTCTTTGACCAACACACTTCTTAAGTGTGTCAATGATGCATATTAGGGAAGCATTGAATCCTCCATACTGTTTGCAACCATGAGTAAACAATTGAGGTTTACCACACCTCCTTGCCTATGAGCTTGGCCTTATTCATTGATAAGTGTTGGTCATCAATATTAATGCTAATTGATGAACTGGTTGTGCCAACACAATCAGTTATTCCAACAAAGAAAAGGAATTCAAAGATGAATACACCTCTACAATCAATAAGAAATCCTTATAGAAGACACTACTTCACAAAGGGGAAATTTTAATCTCAAGAAGGAGAGATGTTTGAAATCACTCTTGCCCCCCCATATATAGGGAGAAGAGATGAGATAGAAATAAGATATTATGTTGCTTCCAAACGTATGAATGCATGTGAAATTGTACCATCATGAATGATAATGAGCCCCTAGTAAGTGAGTTGCAAATGTCACATAATGATGAACAACATAATAGCCATTAATGTTATTTAAAGACATGACAGATTGAATGAGGTATTTGAATATGACATGTTAAATTCTCTACTATAAGTGAGATTAAAAACATGTATAAGATGATGAATGTTAAAAAGTATTTAGAAAGAGAGAAGTTTATAGGATAAGAATAGTCCACTAAATCATATTTTTCTTGCACACAAGTGTTGGTGTAATTAATTATTCATCATGGATATTATTACACCTTACTTAAGTTTACTTAGATACATGTATTTCATAGTAGTTTGGGTATGAGACACTTGGGTGTTTGTGCCACTTTGGGATAGTGTGTAGGAGAATTTCCACATTTTATAGTGTGATCTTGTTTTTGATTAAGTAAAAATAGGTTTTAAGGGACCCGAAACCCGATTACATTGTGAAAGATGAGCATGAATGAGACAAAACAAAACAGCTGCAGAAGACTAGCACAAAAACCAATAGCTAAGAAAAAGACAACAAGAAGCCAACAAGAAGTTGGCTCCAAACCCAGCATAACAAATTAATTGAAAACTTTAATAAATTCCTCAACATTCTGAACCAAGAGCATCATCACCTTGGCCGCTCCCTCAGATCATTGCTTTCCTATCTCAGCTGGCTATCTTTCATTTTGGTCTCCATCCCAGTAGTGTTCTGCCTTGTTCTACGCTTGGGAATCTGGTGGGTGGAGCTGGAAGTTGGTACATCTTCAATGATTACCAGATTCTTATCCTGATTTTTCCTTTCCAAATGATCCACCAAAGCATTCATGTTCTGTGATGAAACTTTTAGGACCTGGAGACTGTGGTTCATGAAACTTTTCAGAGCCTTCTCAGTGCGGGCAACCTGGGTGTTGATGTTGTCTTTATCCTCCTCAGCCTGTTCTTTCAAAATTTTGATAACATCCTCCAGGTGTTTCAAATCCCCTTTGATCAGGTCTTTTTCTAGCCAATCCTTTGTCTCAATTTCCTCCTTAGCTTCACTAGTTTTCATCTCATCATTCTTTTTCCCAGAGTTTGTATCCTTAATCAACTTATTAATCTTGTCTTCCAGATCCCTCTGTTTACTTTGCATACCGGTAATGTTGTCGACAACCCATTTCTAGAAGTTGAAGGACTCCAAAGTACAGTTACAGGTGGTATTCAAGAGAGTGTTCATAGAATCCCTACCTTGTTCATTGCCCACAGAGTTAGGATTGTCATTCTCCTTAGAATGCAGAGCATCATTCCTACTGTCTGAGCCCATAGGGTTAGAGTGAGGGTTTTCAGAGTTACCCCTTCATCCTCTTCACCAATATTCTCATCCTTTTCATCCTCCATTTCTATTTCAATATCCTTTCCCTTTTCCTCCTCCACATCACAGTGCACCTCCGTTTCCACATTATCTATATCAACTCTCCTTTTTTTGTGGGTAGGGGTATTAGGCTGATCCTCATCCGAATCATGTGATCTTTGTTACTACTCTATCATATCCACTTATTGTGGAGTGATAATTCCACCTTCAGTGGGTGATCCACCTCATGTGGAATATTTTATTGTTTCTCCTACCTACCACACCTATTTCCTTCCTACCCTTATTTCTTATTGAGCCACATGTCATGTTTGTGTGCTCACATATCCATATAGCCTTCCGTATATAAGCAGGCTCATATTCATTGTATGTAACACTTGATGATCCAGTTAATCAGTATTTTCATTTTAATAGAATACTATTTATTCTTATCATACATTTTGTTCTCTCTTATTTGTGCTTTCCATTGCCTCTAGATCTTGGCAAATTATTACATGGTATTAGAGCCATTAGAGTGTCATTGGTTTGCCAATTGAGAGAAATTTGATGCTATTTGGGGTTGTGTATTTTGGATCTTTGTATTGCAAGTTATTATTAAAGCTTGATGGGTCAAATTTGAGGTCACAATTGGATTGAGGAGGTCCAAGGAAGTTAATTTTGCCATTTTTTTCATCCAAATTGGACTTTGGAGGCCAAATCTAGAGGCATTTGAGGTTTGAAGCTACGGCGGAAATTTTCCAGAAATTATAATTTTGCACGCAATTTTCAAATAGTGATATCTCACTCATCTGAACTCTTGTTTTTGAGCAATTTGTTTTTCTTTGGGGTAGAATTTCATGATCTGTATAGCAGTCCAAGAGTTTTCTAATTTTTGGATACAAGTTTTTTTGAAATTGTGAAATCTTGATTTTAACAACTTTGGAGGCTTCATTTGGGTTCATATGGACTCCTTTTTAGGTGCCATTTTTTTTTGAAAGTGCATAATTTTTTGTCTACTTTCATAATCTACCATTAGTTTGTAGTGATTTTGAGTAGAAATTGCACTTTTAGCATTTGGTCATTTTTTTGGCCTATTTGGTACTTGTATTTTGTTTGGATCTCAGTTTAGATTACTACCAGTATTTGTTGAAGTCTCTTATATCTCATTTTGAAAAGTTGTAAAGTTGACATCAGAAGTCCACCTTGCTTTGTTTTGCAAGTGGCTCATTGTACACGCATTAAGCATAAAGTGCCAAATCATGATTTTTGGTGGGGTTCCTTGATTGAGTAATTTGGGGGGGTGTCTTGTGTCATTAAGACTCTCTCTATCTTGTGTTTTTTCATTTTGGTGCTATGGGTTCTCCTAAATTTCCACCTTTAACTCCTCATAATTATGCATCATGGAAGATAAAGGCATGGAGTAAAATAATGGAAAAATGACTCTCATTATGTAAATGGAACAATTACAGCACCACCCAATCCTAAGGCTGATCCTAATGCACAAATTGAATGGCTCACTAAGAATGCTATGGCACTTGGAACTCTTACAAACTATGTATCAGCTGACCTCATTTTTCACATTGATAAGTGTACTACAATTAAAGAGGCTTGGGATATTTATGAAAAATTGTATGGTCAAGTTGATGAGATTAAGGGCTACAAGCTTGATAGTGAACTCACAACTTTAGATCCCAAAGATTTTGATACAATCCAAGATTATGTCACAAAAGAAATTGAGCTAAGAGAAAAGCTAAAGGATTGTGCAATTCACAAAAAAGATGCTCAATTGGTTTACAACTTGTTGGACAAGCTTCCTTCAGAGTATGTAGCCTTTGTATCTAGATTTCACATCCATAGGTTAGCTCAAGGTTCCTCATACACTTCTCTCTCATTTGATTCATTAATGGAGATGTTGATACTTGAGCAATCTAAGTTGACCAAGATGGGGATTCTCAAATACTCAAAGTCACAAGATTTGGTGGCTAATAAAGGGAATCAAATCAATTAAGGAAAAGGTAAGAATCAAAAGCAAACTAAGTGAAAACCACAACAAGATGGAGCACAATATTCCTCTCCACAAAAAGGTGACTCACCTAAGAGGAAATCATATAAGGACAATCTTTTTTGTGCATATTGCAAGAAGTTAGGACATGATGTGTTAGGATTCCCAAAGATACTGAGAGGGGGGGTGAATCAGTATCTTGCTAGTTAATGGATTTTCTTAACTTATTAAATGAATTGCATCTCAAAATAGAATACCGGTAAACAAGAATTAATGCACTAAACAACCACAACATAGAAACCACATCATAACACAATATTTTTAATGAGGAAACCCGGCTTGGGAAAAACCTCAGTGGGATTTGTGACCCACAATATTCGATTACTGGCCAATAAGTGAATATTACTAATACAATAGGGGCCTACACATGTAGGAAGGAAAACTTCCTAAAGCTCACTGCTTAATTACAAAAGAGAAGTCTCAGTGACTTACAAAAATAGATTAAGTAAATCCAATATCATGTACTACTTCGGATCAGCATCTGCTATGCTAGATTCAGTACCGGTTTAAGCTCATGCAACAATCATAAACCTATTGGCACTATGTGAACCGGTATGAGGACATAATGACATTGCATGTTGTCATTTATGTCAATATGTTGAAGAGAAGAGAACCGATATAACACTGTGAACCGAAATTTGTGCCAAAGTGAAGTGGTGTGTTTGTTTAAGGTGAACCGACATGTCATTATGGGAACCGGCACATGGAAGCTTTGTATGACTACTGGTTGGTAGTCTCAACTTCAGGGTTTCCGGTTGAAGTGCTTCAAGCCTATGTGGCTCAACCAGTGACTTTGTGTGATGAGTTAGCATTGTAACAAAGAACAGATCATGTTGCCACATTAGCCTTTTGCACGTGAAGGATCTTGCATGAAGGATATTGTTCCCATCTACCTTGGGATTGTGCAAAGCCTGTAAATGGTAATAACGCGTGATGGGTTATCAGCCACCATGAAATCAGTGGAAAATGAATGATGGAGAATGTCTTGAGATTGGATAAAGACTGTTGCATTTAATGCAATATGCTCAATGGTCAGGATTGAACCATTTGAATTCCTTAACCTAATAGGTTTAGGGTTTAGGGTTTATGCTACTGACCTATCTATTTCCTATAAGGTCAATGTTGTGTTTCTTTCTGAGGTTGTTGGAAAAAGTTGTGTGTGTGTAGCCAAGAGAAGAGATACGTGATTCTTGCTAGACCAGAGGAGAGAAGTGATACTTGCAGAGTGTAAGTGCAAAAGGTGAAGAGCAGCTAAAGAGGATCTACATTGGCATTGAGTGTTGTCACCAGATCATTGTAATACTTATTGATCTCTAACCACCTCAATAGTTGGGAAATCCCTTAACAGGGTAGCTTTAACCGGCTTGCTATAAATCCTTTAACAAGGTGACTCAAAACCATTGAGTTCTTGAAATCCTCTAACAAAGTAACCTTTAACAGGGTTTAACCCTTAACCGGGTATTCTAGCCATCCCTTAACCAGGTGATCCCTAACAGGATCGGTTCCTAATAGAACCTATTGTATCAATATTTAACCGGACAAGGCTTCTAACAGAGCAGACTTCTAAAGAGTTCAAAAACAAGCTTGTGGGTATTCATCCCCACCGTGGTTTTTCCCAGTTGGGTTTCCATGTGAAAAATATGTGTGTCATATGTGATGTTTTTTTCATGTGATGATGTGTTGTTTTTTGTCAAGCGATGAATCATGCTGATCGAGCTGTTTATATATATATCTTTGATGGTAGATTACCTGTTCATACACTAGGGTGAAATGAAAATGATGGATGAGATTGTATGAGAAGATAAGTGTCAACCAATTTATTCTTGTCTCAATTACTTTGGGTTTTGCCGGTTGTACTTTGTTCAAGACTAGTGTTACTGTTTGTCTGCCTAAGCACAGTGTCTACTGACAAACCGGTTTAGGATTGTGTTTTTGTTTGTACTGGTTCACCCCCCCCCTCTTAGTACTGGTTTGGTACTATTCGTTCATCATTGAGTTATCAAAACCTTATTCCACAATCTACCTTAATATTTGCACATATTATCCATTTCGCATATTCCTCATTACAAATGTTCTTTAAGATCTCATACTTATATATGAGCCTTATTACAATTTGCCTTTTCGTCTTACAAAAAGATTTTACTAATAAATACAAAATATAATAGACAAAATCTTGTCAGCCAGGGTGTCGGTGAACATCTTTTCACTGTCGGTGAACTGTATGTCGATGTAGAGTCTGTGGGTGTCGATGCCTACCGGTGCCATAGGATTGTAAGGTTGCCATCAATGACAATACCTTCAATCACCTACAATTTCTCATTGGAGTGTGCATTTTCCAACATGATGAACATCATTATTACAAGAAGGATATTAATGAGTTGAAGAATCTTCTTGAGAAGAACAAAATCAACCTACCTTCTAGAATGTCTACATCGGCTTCTTCTTCCAAGGATAAAGGAAAGGATAACTCTTTTGGGATAGATAAAGGAAAGGGACAAGCTCTTTGTGCTACTACAAGTCATGATTTAGGGAGATGGCTTCTAGATTCAACAACTTCTCATCATATGGCATCTTCACAGTCTATGTTCTCTTCATTTGAGTCTTGCCACATGGTGCAAATTTTGATGGGAAATCAAACATGTTAGGGGTCCCACAGATACTGAGAGGGGGGGGGCGGGGTGAATCAGTATCTGATCAGTAATTAGAATTTCTTAACTTAAAACATGTAGAACATAATATAATAGTGTACCAGTAGGCAAGAAATAATGCAATAAATAGAATCAAGAACATCCACATGAAAAGTACACCATAACACAAGATGTTAATGAGGAAACCTGGTGTGGGAAAAACCTTAGTGGGATTTGTGATCCACAATATTCACTCACTGGCCAATAAGAGAATATTACTTACAATAGGGGCCTACACATGCAGGAAGGCCAATTGCCTAGAGCTCACTACTCAATGGGAAGTCCCACAGACTTACAATAAGGATTATACAAATCCAATATCTTGTACTGCTTTACAATAGCATCTTCAATGCCAAATTCAGTACCGGTTCCTACTCTGTTCTTTACATATACCCCTTGACCTATATTTCGCACATTAGGGTCTGCCTAATATTTTCCTTAATGCTTCTCCATCACATATCCTAAATGTCTACAATGATCTCTTTTATATATAAGAGTCATTTTACAGTTTGCCAAGTCGGCTTACACATTTTTACAATAATAAACAAAATGTAATATAACAAAATCCAATCGGCCTCTATGCCGGTATACTTCCTTTCTTCTGTGCCAGTGCCGGTGTCTTGAGTGCTGGTGTGGAGTGTGATCTACTGATGCCAGTATAATGTCTTTGCCGGTGCCATAGGATTGCAAGGTTGTCATCAATGACAAAACCTTCAATCACATACATTGTCTCATTGGAGTGTGCATATGCCAACAATCTCCCCCTTTGGCATTGATGGCAACACTCATGAGAAATTTCAAAAAGTATCCAAAAATGTGTAGTCCAAAAATGTTACCAAAAATGTGTGTGCTCCCCCTAAGCATATGATTCCTATGATTTGAATTTTCTCATCCCACTACTCCCCCTTTGGCATCAATGACAAAGGTTGTCAAGATGTCAATAGAGTTTGTGGTTTCAACCTTGTAGCTGGGTAGTTATAATTTGAAAAAGGTCTCCCAAAATCAAGTTTATACTATCCATAAACTTCTTGCTATCCTTTATTGTTGTCTCCGTTCTCTACACTGTACCGGTGAGATGCTACAAATGCTCTGCCGGTGTTTTGCTTCCCTGTATTAGTGCCTCAGAAATTTCTTTTCGTAGAGATGCTAGATAGTCCAATCTTGGACTTAGTTCAGATCTCAAATGTTTTTCCTTACTTACTATTCTTTCTTTCTCTCTTTCCAATTTCAGCAGTTCTTCCTCAAAATTTGTTATCTTCTCTTCAAAAACTGATAGTGTATCAGGTGAGTTGACAAAATTATCTACAAGTTTATTGATCTCATCTTGTACCTTGCTCATTTTCTTGTCAATATCTATAGTCAAAAAGTTTCTTTTACAGGTATCTTTATACAGATTTTTGTATACTTTCAACAAATTACATAGTTCTGGTAGAAGTGTGTCAAAATCTCTATTACACTTCTTTATTTATTCATCAAAGAATTTCTATTTTTCAATTTCTACCTTATCCTTCACTGAATCTTCCTTTATTTTCTCAATGTTTTATGAGATATATTTACAGAGTGTATCCAATTGTCCTAAAGAATCTTTGTTATCTATTTTACAGTTGGGAGCTAACTAAAATACGGGCCTAGGTCTTTTTATTACTTCAACAATAGTAGGGTTTTCTATATATTCAATTGCAGAGGTGGATGCCATGATTAAATACCTTTTACTGCCTTGGATGGATGGTTGCTTGGAGTGTTCTTGCTTCTTGCTCAAAATGCCTTAGCTCAGAGTCTTCAAATGACAAAATCCTGTCAGCCTTTGTGCCGGTAGACTTCCTTTCTTCTATGCTGATGCCGGTGTCCTAAGTGCCGGTGTGGAGTGTGATCTGTTGATGTCTGTATAATGTCTTTACCGATGCCATATGATTGCAAGGTTGCCATCAATGACAAAACCTTCAATCACATACAATGTCTCATTGGAGTGTGCATATGCCAACAATACATACATGGATGTGATTGGGAAATGATCAATTGCCATTGGGAATAACTCCTTCATTGATGTGTTATGTGTACCCCACTTGACAAACAATCTTCTTTCCATCTATTAAATCATACATGGGGCAATGAAGAAAACTGTGGAGTTCACACCTGATTTAGTTATCATTAGAGACTTGGAGACTAGAGCTATCATTGTGACTGGGATGGTTGATCATGCATCTCGGTTGTACTCTTTTTCACATTTTGGTCCTATTGATGAGGTTGATTCTTTCTATGTTGATGATTCAGATTTTGAGGAGAACTTTGGGTACTTGAACTTGGGGATTCTCACATGTGACCCCATTCTTGAGCTTTGCATTTCATCTCCTCCTATTGATATCACATCACCTATTGCACCTGATGATGCAACTAGTGTGCTAGTTTTTCCTTCTTATGATTCAGTGCAACATGATATTACATGTCTTCCAGGTTCAATTGAGTGGGATGCCTACTTGACAGACATTGCAGGTTTGTTTGTGGAGACCTGCATTTTAGATTTGGGACACATCATTGATGACATTCATCTTCTCTTTGATGAAGATGATCCTTCTTCGATTGTTGCAAGGGAGCACTTTGGCCCTCTTGTGCATTCTCTACATGATCATTTTTTTGAGGTTGACATGATTGTGGATACTTTTGTACATCAATTGGAGGAGGTCTCTTTATCCTTAGAGGAGAAATGTGAGTCTTTGGATATTGTTCTATATTCTTCTCCACTAGATCTTGGAGTGCCTTTTTCAACAGTGTGGAGCAATTCACCATCTTTGGAGGGGGTATCTTTTAGCATCGACATGGGGACACTTGAATAGTTTTCAAAGATTCCATTCATCATGGATTTTTTTCCTACATCTTCCCTTCATGATTGGGGAGACTTCATGGATACACCTTTGGTTTTATTTTTTCCTAAGGGGAGGAATGTTGTTCGACATTCATGGAGAAGTTTCTTCATACATCTTCAAGATTCTATCATTGGTGTAGATTCTACATTAAGGGGGGGCTCCCTAGTCTCTCTTCTTCTCTCATATGGGGGGGGGACTTTTTCCTCACATGGGGTTTTGTTCCTCAAATGCTTCTATGAGAGTTCTCTTTGTATAGTTTTTATCTCTCTTTTGGGGGAGGTTTTTTTCTCTCTTTCCCCGCTTTGTGAGAGATTTAATTGCATTGGTTTGCATGCATTTGCATTTATACATGGGTACCTAACATGGCCTAGTAGTTGGGATCCATCTTGCATTACTTAGTTGCATTGTAGACTTAAGTGTGTTCCCCTAAGTTGCACTTAAGGGGGGGTGTTGGTGTAATTAATTATTCATCATGGATATTAGTACACCTTACTTAAGTTTACTTGGGTACATGTATTTCATAGTAGTTTAGGTATGAGACACTTGGGTGTTTGTGCCACATTGGGATAGTGTGTGTAGGAGAATTTCCACCTTTTATAGTGTGATCTTGTTACTACTCTAGCATATCCACTTATTATGGAGTGATAATTCCACCTTCGGTGGGTGATCCACCTCATGTGGACTATTTTATTCTTTCTCCTACCTACCACACCTATTTCTTACCTACATTTGTTTCTTATTGAGCCACATGTCATGTTTGTGTGCTCACATATCCATATAGCCTTGCCTATATAAGCAGGCTCATATTCATTGTATGTAACACTTGATGATCCAGTTAATTAGTGTTTTCACATTGATAGAATACAGTTTATTCCTATCATACATTTTGTTCTCTCTTATTTTTGCTTTCCATTGCCTCTAGATCTTGGTAAATTCTCACAACAAGAGATCTTAGGAGAGGGATAAGTGTAACTAATTAGAGCCTTATTCCTAGAAGAAGGGATTTTAAAATGAGTAAAAGATAAAGTCTCATAAGGGGGATTAGAAATCTCTTGGGGAGATTCATAAAGATATTTGTTCATTACCAAGATTTCCTTATGAGGGGGATGAGTGTTGAAAAAGGTAAAATATGATTTAATTGAGGTGAGGTCATCATCACTACTAAATATAGCATTCACATTGAGAGATGGTATTTTAGATGCTTTGGTGGGCTTAGAAGGATTATATCCTAGTCTAAATGAAGCTTCATGTGTGTTATATTCTAAAGGAACTTTAATTCCTTGTTCATTTGCACCACAACCATTGCCATCATAGCCACTCTTAGCTAAAATGTGAAAACCAAGACCATAAAGGGATGCCAAATCATAAAGAGATGGTTGCGCCTAATAGGTCTCAGTGCTATATGAATTAGAGGAAGAATTTGAAGAATTATCTAAATTAGAAGCAATGACAAACTAGTTACTTAGTTGCTTAGACAAGGTGGGTTGCTCTTTAGGTTCCTCCTCAGACTTAGATCCTTTCCAAGATACTCTATACTCTCCTATAAAGGTAGGGGTAAAGTATAGAGTTTCCTAATCATCATCTAAGAGAACTCCTTCGGGAGAAAAATATATCTTTGGGAGGGGATTCCAATTGAGTAGAAGGAACAAAATCATTAAAGGAAATATATGTATTTGAAGAAGTAGCAGGATTAGGAGAAGAATGTGAAGTAGTTGAACAAGAAGATCTAGGTTTTAATGGTTCTTGAAATTTGGTATAAGCTAATAAGGTGTATGTTGTGTTGTTATAAATGAACTTGACTTGCCTATGCAAAGTTGAGGGGAAAACTTGCATGCTATGAATCCAAGGTTTTCCTAATAGAAGGTTATATGTCAAATTACTAGGCATAACATGAATAGGTGTAGGTAACACAATAGGACCTGTTAGGATTCCCAAAGATACTGAGAGGGGGGGGGGCTGAATCAGTATCTGACCGATAAAAGAACTTTCTTAAGTTATAACATGAAAAGCAATTCAAAACTGTGTACTAGTAAACAAGAATTAATGCAGTAAATAAGAATAACAACCACAACATGAAAGACACACCATAACACAATATTTGCCTCACAATTTGTATATTAGGTCTGCATTAATCCTTCCATCTATCACACACTAAATGATCTACAATGATCTCATACTTATATGAGTCATATTACAATCCACCAAGTTGGCTTACAAAAGTTTTTACAATTAAATACAAAATAAATTTATACAAAATTCCTGTCGGCCATGGTGCCGGTAATCTTCCTTGTCGGTGCTGGTGAACTTGTATGCCGGTGTTGAGTCTATCGATGTCGGTGCTTGTCGGTATCACATGATTGTAAGGTTGCCATCAATGAGAATACCATCAATCACCTACAATTTTTCATTGGAGTGTGCATTTGCCAACAATCTCCCCCTTTGGCATTGATGGCAACACTCATGAGAAAAATCAAAATTGTATATCAAAAAAATGATTTGCCAAAATTGTCTTACCAAAACTCTATGCTCCCCCTGAGCTGATGATGTCTTTCTTCTGATCATTTTTCTGATCTCCAGTACTCCCCCTTTGACATCAATGACAAAGTTTGTCATTCATTGTCAATGGAGTGTGGTTTCTACCTAGATCCTTGTAACTGGTGGGTTACAATCTATTAGATGTCCACCAATGCAAAATTTTGACTGTCGCTGAACCTTTTGCTATACTTTAATGCCGCTTATGTTCTCTGAACTATACCGGCGAGTATGTGCATTTTCTCTTCCGATGTCTTAAGTCTAGGAACCAGAGCCTAAGAAATTTCTTTTCTCAAAGAAATGAGGTAATCTAGTTTAGGACCTAATTTGTATTTTAAATCCTTTGCCTTAACCTTTATCTTTTCTTTATCTTTTCTAACTTCTTAATTTTCTCCTCAAGATTTGCAATGTTCTTTTCAATTTCCAAAAATGGATCTGATGTTCCTATTAAATTATCAGCAATATTGTTAATTTCATCTTGTGCTTTTCTGATCTCCAAATCTATGTCTTCTGTCAAAATATCAGTTTTGCAGGTATCTTTGTACAGTTTCTTGAAATCCAAAATTGTTTCTCCTAGTGTCGGCAATAAGGTTTCCATTTGTTCCTTATTCTTCTTCACTATTTCCTCACATAATTTTTCTTTCTTCACTCTCTCTTTGAATGTGTCTTCATTTATCTAGTCAACTGTCAAAATGTTACCAGTGATGTATTTAGACAATGTGTCTAGTTGACCTAAGGAATATTTACTTCCCACAATGCACTTGGGTGCTATCAATTTAAGAATAGGAATTGTATCATCAATAGCCTTGTAGGCTTGTGCATTACACTCAATGATTTTCTTAATAGAATCTAATAATACCTCTGTCATGTTCATTGGTCTGAATTCGGTCATTGAAGTACCAAATGTCTGCCCAACTATTTTCAAAATTTCTATGTTGTCGGTTGTAGTAATAACTTTGCTTGTTTTGACCTCTGGTAGGTCAGTTTGTGTTTGCATTTCTACTAGCAAAGGTTTAGGCTTTTCAATTTTTGCTGGTGGCACTATCTCGGTTTGAACCTGTATCTTAGCCTCTTTGTGTTCTTGTTTCTTAATCTGTGCTTCAGAGGGTTTTTCTGTACTCTCTACTGCTGGTTTTTCTGATGAAGTCTCAGTATGCACATCTGTCTTTTTAGTTGATTCCTTATCTACCACAATATCTACCTCTTCAACATGTTGTTTACCTTTCAAGCTGGGTCCTTTGTTATTTGTCGGTGATGCCTTACTTCTACAAAATTTTACAATATGTCCAATCTTGTTACAAGAATAATAAGGACCACATTGTTTTTCTGAGTAGCTTTCCCATATCCTATGCTGGTATGTGTTCTGCATTGATTAGATAGATGTCCAAATCTTCCACAAACATAACATCTTACATTCATTCTACAATTTTCTGAATTATGACCAACTTTGTTGCATTTAGAACATTGACCAGTGGGTATATTAGTGTCCTGATAATTTCTAGATCTATACTGATTTGTTCTATGACCATACTTGTTACAGTTAAACCATTTCCCATTAAATTTGTAAGCATTAGGTTGTCTTACCGGTTTGCTATGATCATGATTGTTTGCAGTACCAGAGCTTTCACCAACTTCAAAGCCAAGGCCATTTGTATCACCATTAGGTTTTTGATTTTTCAGAATGTCAACAAGTTCCTTAGAACTTTTCTTAAATCTCTCCTTGTGTTGATTTGTAGCAGCCAGTTCACTCTCCAAGATTCCTTTATGTCTCATAAGTTCATTTGTGTCATTTTGTGTATGCATCAAGTCTGTTTTCAACATATCATTTTCATGACTAAGTCTTGTGTTTTCATTTCTAGCATCATTTAGTCTTCTAACCAAGTCCTCTTCATTCTTCTTTTGATTTTCAGTTTCTTTACAAAATCTCATAGTCATATCTTGCATCTCATTCTTCATTGTACTATTTTCTTGTCTCAGATTGTTTACCAGATCATTAAGAGTTTCTTTTTCATCATCATTACTCTGCATATTTTCACAAAGTTCTCTTCTCTTATTCCTTGAAATAGTGATATTTTCTTGAAGTCCTTGAATGATATCCCGTGTAGCCTTCAGATCATCTTCAAGTTTGATATTCTTTACTTTTTCTACATCATAGTTTGAAAGAGCTATTTCCAATTGCTTCTCAAGTTTTCCATCTCTACCAGTGTCAAGATCTTCCTCAAGTTGTTAGGATTTTGAAAAATAGATGACCAAGCTTTGATACCAATTGTTAGGATTTCCAAAGATACTGAGAGGGGGGGGGGGTGTGAATCAGTATCTGATCGGTAAAAGAACTTTCTTAAGTTATAACATGAAAAAATGTAGTAAATAAGAATAACAACCTCAACATGAAAGACACACCATAACATAATATTTGCGTTACAATTTGCATATTAGGTGTGCATTAATCCTTCCATCTATCACACACTAAATGATCTACAATGATCTCATACTTATATGAGTCATATTACAATCTGCCAAGTCATCTTACAAAATTATTTACAATTAAATACAAAATACATTTATACAAAATTCTTGTCGGTCATGGTCCCGGTAATCTTCCTTTTCGGTGCTGGTGAACTTGTATACCAGTGTTGAGTCTGCCGGTGCCTGTGCCTACTGATATCACATTATTGTAAGGTTGCCATCAATGACAATAACTTCAATCACCTACAATTTATCATTGGAGTGTGCATTTGCCAATAGGACCTACCCTAACAAGAAAGGTTATGACACCTATACATTGTTTAGCAACATTATCAAAGCCTCAAATAGTAAGAGAAGCAGGTTTGATGACAGAATGATCCACTTTAATCTTATCCAATAAGTCTACACCACAAACATTAAGGCCAAATCCATTGTCCACAAGGATTCATTTTATAGAATTATCATGTATAATAACCACAATCATAAGAGGATCATTTTTATTTTGGATTTTAGTAGAAGGTAACTCATCTCATGTGAATACAATTTGAGCTTTGGGTTTGTTTATAGGATCAATCAAAGAAGCTATGTTATTAGGTGTCACTACAGGTGGGACATCTAAGTTTTAAAAAACATCTTGTAACATCCCATAATAAGCAGGTGAAGTTTGAACCAAATCCCAAATAGAAATCTTGACAGGAGTAGCTTTAAGTTGTTCAATGAGATCATACTCCTTACTAAGAATTTGAGATATATGGGGTACTTGAGGAAGAATAGGTTGATGACCAGGAAGAGAAGTTGGGATAACTGGAGGAGGATTAGATTTCCTATTGTTTCCTGTGTTGTAGGTATGAGCAACCATATTATAACTCTCTCTAGTAATTTTCTGAGCATACTCATAAGAGATCTTAGTAGGATAACCTCCTTGCACAGTAAGAATAGGTTTCTCAGGAGTGCAAAAAGAATCATCGGCATAACCACCCGAACCACTAAGATAGGCTTACGTTGGGAATTTTGAGAAGGACAAGCACATTGAGCTGTGAAGAGGGGTTTATTGGGTGTTTCAGTCACATGTATCAAATTGATTGAGGATGGTTTAGGAATATCAAAGGAGTCCTTAGAAGAAGAATGAACAAGATTGTTGGAATAATTGTTGATAGTCTCTTCTTGAACTTAAATTTTATCATGGATAGGATCAATTTTAGGAGATAGACTAGAAGTAAGAATTGATGTTTTAGGAGGAAATTATTTGTAGGAAAGGTCATATCACCCTCTATCACCAAAGGATCTACATGGGGAATAGACTCTCTAGGAGAAGGATCAACATTACTCTCTAAAGCATTACCTTTAAGACAGAGATCTTTGAAAGAGATGTCACCTTTAAGACAGAGATCTTTGAAAGAGATGTCAACAATCTTACCATGAAATAGGGTATCCTTATGAGTAGAACTGAGTTCAGGAGAGGGAGATGCTTTATTTTTAGAGAGAGAATGACTGGAATTCATGGAAGGTGAGATGATCTCAAGGGAGTTATCAATCATTATTTCATCCCCTTGGGATAGGGTTCTCTCATGTGGTAGAGTATAATCAACACCTTCTTCTAATGGTTCATCCTAAATAGTGAGATCATTGAAAAAAAAGTTTTAAAAATATGTTGCACAAAGATGTCCTTATTGTTATTGCCAATTTTGGGAGAAGGGATAACATTGTTCATTAATTTTTCATCCTTAGGAGGGAGAGAATCATTAAATGTGTCTAAATCATCCTCTTTCCTCAAAATGTCTTCAATAGAATATTTAGGGGAGAGAGCATTAAGGAAATTTATTATGATTTCATCTTGTTTCTCTAAGGCATCTTTAGGGGTAAGACAAATTTTAGGAGAAGGGAAAGCATTTCTCATTAATTCATCATCTCTACTGGGAATTTTGTTGGAATCAAAAGAGGAAATTCCATCACTAGGAAAAGTAGAGACAATACCATCTTCTTGCACAAAATGATCTTCATGAGGGGAGTATTATTTAGGAGGGATATTGATGCAGAGGTTGGCAGCAGTAAGGTGATAAACCCACCTACACACCTTGGTCTTCTATCCCTTGAGTCTCACTCAAGGCTACAACCACACCTCAAGCATGAAACTAGACTCTTACCCCTAGCAAGGGATGGAACAACACTTCTAAACACTTCCGGAGACCTATTAAGGTATTCCACAATGATACTTTGGAGCACAAGGCAAATATTAGCTTTTGAAGCTTAGGCAGGCCTATCGGTTAGTAGCCCTCTTTCATTGTCTTTTTGGATTTTTATCCAGATTATACCAAACAACACCCTAAAAAAGTTTAGGTTTCAAAAACCCTTTTCGGATTACTATCATATTCCAAAATATTAGAATTCCACCCTATTCATGTACTCTTCAACACCTACTTGGGTCACAGGCCTAATTAATCAAGTTAGACTGGTTTTACAAAAGAGGTATATGAGAATGGGATCACAAGGTTCCAAATATTCATGAGGTTTCTTCTGTGTCCAAATACTCCAATTCCATCAGTTCAACTCATCATCTCATTATTACTCATAGTATGCTCAATGAAACTCATCTAATCTAATCTAAACCCTCAAACAATTGAGACTGGGTCTTGGTGGTAAGGCTACCAACCAAATCCTCTGACGTTTCCCCTCTATAATCTCAAAATACATGCCCCTAACTTGAATTCTACCAATGGCCATCAGATCCCAATGATTAGATTGCAAGTTAGGGTCCCATTTGCATTGTAACCCTTGAAAATGGAGGGTTTTAGACCTTCAGAGGGTAAAATGCTTATAACTTCCACTAAACTTCACTTCAAGAGGTCATCCCAAATGCATTGGAAGGGTATTTTAGGGCTCTTTCTAATCAAATAAAAAATTCATCGGTAGATCTCACACCTTGTATGAACAGTTTGGAAAAATGTCACTATTATGGCAAAATTAGACTTGTTATATTCACTTTCTCCACCAAACTTTACAAAACTTTCTTCTCTCTCTTTCCCACAGTTTTCCAAGCATATATAAACCTTTTCCAATGTCCATAAACAACTTTTGAATAGGTAGGACCATTGGAGAAGTAGTTGGCATCCTACCGGCAACTTTGAAAAGTTGCTTGACAATAAATGCAACATTTTGCAACTTAGGACAACATTGGTTATTAACCACTTAGACCTTATGGAAACACATCCAAGGTCATTATTTGTCATTTTTGGACTCCAAACACCTAAGACAACATCCTAGACACACCAAAATTGAAAATCCAAATTCCAAGCCTTGATGACCTTATAGACCTCTAGGTTTATATTCTCACCTAAGAGATTATTGACCATACAAATTGTTAGGATTCCCAAAGATACTGAGAGCGGGGGGGTGAATTAGTGTCTAACTGGTAAATTGATTTTCTAACCTTATTAAATAAATTGCATTCCAAAATAGTGTAGCGGTAAACAAGAATTAATGTAGTAAATATGAACAATAAGCACAACATAGAAAGCACACCATAACACAAGATTTTTAACGAGGAAACTTGGTGTGGGAAAAACCTTAGTGGGATTTGTGACCCACAATATTCACTCACTAGCCAATGAATGGATATTACTTACAATAGGTGTCTGCACATGTAGGAAGGCCAACTGCCTAAAGCTCACTACTTAATTACAAAAAGGAAGTCTCACTGACTTACAAAATTGATTATGCAATCCAAAATAATGTACTGCTTTAGTTCAGCATCTGTTATGCCAGGTTCAGTTACAGTTTAATCTCATACAATAACCATAAACCTTACTCCAAAATCTGGCTTAATAATCGCATGTTACTTCTACAATAATCTTCCCATGTCTGCATCATAAATGATCTACAAGATCTCATACTTATATATGAGTCTTATTACAATAAGCCTTGTCGGCTTACAAAAAGATATTACAATTAAATACAGTATGCAATAATTAAAATCCCATCGGCTGGGATGTCGGTAAACATTATTGCTCCTACCGGTAAACTATCTGTTAGTGTAGAGTCTGTCAGTGCCATAGGATTGCAAGGTTTCCATCAATGACAATACCTTCAATCACCTACAATTTCTCATTGGAGTGTGCAATGCCAACACAAATAGGCATTCAATTACATCAAGGGTGATCATTGATCCAACCCATTATTACATCACAAATTAACATGTAGACACCACCATGTGCTTGAAATAAAGGTATAGAAGAAGGTGCTCTACACCATACTCTCGGACCCAAAAGAAACTCAAGTCCCTTGAGTTGGGATGTCTGCAAATCTAGTTGTGATCTTCTCAATGGCTTCAGAAGTAATCCATGTAGCATCCTCCAAAGGTTGATTCTTTGATTTGAATAGGTACTCCAAGTAATTCTTCCTCCTTGTCTTCTTGCTAACCCTTTGATCCAAAATGCACTCAATTTCAGGTTTGAGAGGGGGAGGAAGTCCTTCCAACATAGATGGACTAGAAGAATTAGATGGACCTGGATTACAAACATCATCTAGAAAACCTTTATATGCATACATATTAGATACATTGAATATAGGAGATAGACCAACATTAGGGGGTAGATCTATCTTATATGCATTTGTCCCACATCTCTTTAGGACCTTGAAATGACCTATCTTTTTCATGAGTAGCTTGCTGTACTTCTCCTTAGGGAGTCTTTTTTTTTTTTAGATGAATCATCACCATGTCTCCCACCTTTAACTGAACATCTCTCCTTGTGACATCTGTTGCTTGCTTATACTTTTCAGTGGTTTATATCAATCTATCTTGGACTTGTTGATGTATGTCCCTCATCACTTTAGCAAAATCATCCGCTTGAGCACTCCTCTTTTCAATAATTTGCACTTCTCGGAGTTCAAGAACACCTCTAGGATGGGTCCCATATACAATTTGAAAAGGACTTAGTCCTATACTTCTATTCATTGAGTCATTATATGAGAACTCTGCTTGTGGAAGAATAGTATCCCAAGTGGCCCCATGATCCTTAGTCAAACATATCAACAAATTACCAAGGGATCTATTAATCACCTCTGTCTGTCCATCATATTGAGGGTGATAAGAAGAAGAGAAGGAAAAGTTTCTACTCAATCTACGCCATAAATTCTTCTAAAAATGTCCTACAACTTACGACCCTAGTCTGATATAATACTTAAGGGTAACCCATGAAGTCTAACAATCTCCTTGAAGAACAAACCTGCAATATTGGAAGCATCACGTGTAACTTTGCATGAAAGTGTGCCATTTTTGAAATCTTGTCCACAACAACATATATACTATCATATCCTGATTTAGCCCTAGGAAGACCTAAGACACAGCCCATGCTAACTAAATCCCAAGGTTTGGTAGGGGTTGGTAATGGAGTGTATAGACTTGCATTTGAACTTGTCCCTTTTTCCCTTTGACATACCACACACTCTATCACATACTTTCTCACATCTGACTACATCCTAGGCCAAAAGTAGAATCTCCTAACCAATTCAAGTGTCTTATCAAGTCCAAAGTGTCCTGACAAACCCCCACAATGTTTTTCCTTTACAATATTTTCTCTTATGGAGCAATTAGGAATACAAAGCTAACTGCCCTTGAAAAGTAAGCCTTCTTGGAGGATATAATCAGAAAAATTAGTATGATACCTATCATTCATGTCCTTACAAACCTCATAGGCCTCCTGGAAATCTTCACCCCCTTGATACATGTCTTTTAAGGCAATTATTCCCATGCTTTTCAATTGAATCTCCTAGATTGCTAAGGTCCTTCCACTAAGTGCATTGACAACTTTATTAGCTACTCCTTTCTTATGTAGGATAGTGAAGGTGTAATCTTGGAGATATTCCATCCACTTCATATGCCGATGATTTAGTTTCTCCTGCCTGTTCAAAAAACTTAGAGCATGGTTGTCAGTATATACAATAAACTCCTTAGGTAAGAGATAATGTCTCCACTTCCTAAGAGATTGGACCATAGCATACATCTCTAGGTCATATGTAGAATAATTTTTCTTTCGCTCATTCAGTTTCTCACTAAAATTTCTTGGTACCGGTTAGCTTTACCTGTAAGTGATATTTGATTATTTGATCAGACAATTTTGGTCCAGCTTATGGAATAGGTTTCTATCATGCTAAAGCTGCTTCTTGATTGTATTTTGAGTGTTTGGTGACTTTGCATTCTCTAGTATGTTGTTATGGTGGTCCTATTTGGATCCGGTTAGACTTTTTGTGTTATTGCACTGAGGGTTTCTACTGGTTGGTGAAACATGCTAGATTTTGGTCTTAACGGAACTTACAGTGGATATAATTGCTTGGATATTTGAATTAGGTCCATTCTATGTAATGTAAATCATAATATTGGTCAGTTGATACCGTGTAATGTAATTTTTGCTAATATGGGTTTCCGAGTTTAGGATTTAGTCGACCTTATCATAAGGTTGATGATCTGTATTTATAGATGACTTATTCGTGTAATATGTAAGAGGTGTGGGATTGATGGTTATGTCTGCATTATCAGAGCAACGTTCATGTGTGAACAAGTAATATATCATTCGACATAAGGTTTTGATATGCAATAGTTCTGATTTCTAATTCAACCCCCCCCCCTCCCCCTCTTAATTTACTCCCAATATTAGATCTATCTAACAATTGGTATCAGAGAATTGATCCTCTTTGTAGAAGCTTAACCACTTGAGGAGATCTGATGGCAATTGCATCTAGTTCTACATTAAACTCCTAGTAGAAGGAGAGTCCTAGATTTGATGGTTCAAACTACAAAATATGGAAGGAGCGAATGCAAATTCATCTGAGATGTCTTGGAGCTAAAGTTAGGGAGATAATGGAGAAATGGTATATACCTCATGATCCTAATTCTGGAACACTAGCACCTGTTGGTGAACATAAGAGAGCTAAAAATGATGTTAGAGCCAAAAAAACATTGTTAAGCGCCCTACTTGATGAAAAGCTATTGAATGTCATAGAGTTGGAGAATACAATGTAGATCTGGACAAAGCTTGAAACTCTTTATGAAGGCAACCAAGAAGTAAAGATTACAAAATGTGAAGGTTTCTAGGTAAGATATGAAACTTTGAAGATGGAATAAGATGAGAAGATAAGTTCTTTCATGGATAGAGTAAATGCGATTGTTATGGGAATCAAATGTTGCGGCAGATCAGTTAGTGAGGATGGGATTGTGTCAAAGGTTTTTGAGAGTTCTACCTTTTACTTACAATATGAAGGCTACTGCAATCAATGAACTCTGGACAATGTCAAGTACCCTTGTTACTAGAGATACACTACTTGGGAAAATGACTGCTTTTGAACTTGAAGAACTTGGAGATCAGAATGCTACTAAAACTGCATTTAAAGCATCTACCACTGGTAAGAAGAAGATATATTGGAAGAAATTGTATGTTAAATATTTGGAGGACATTGAAAGGGAAGACAAAGAACTTGAAGAGCTAGAAGCCCTGATTGCTAGAAGAATTCCTAAAGGACCGACTAGAAGTAAGTATGAAGGAAAAGTGCCTTTTAAATATTTTTCATGCAATAAGATTGGTCATTTTGCTTCTAGATGCCCTGAAAGAGTTGCTAGGAATCATGAAAGATTTGTGAAGAGTTATAAGCCTAATCCGGAATATCAGAACAGACCTAGATTTAGAAGGAATAAGGATAAATGATGCTATTATGTTGGTGATGGTGATTTTGGTATTACTGATGATGATGATGATGATGATGATGATGATGATGATGATGATGATGATGATGATGATGATGATGATGATGATGATGATGATGATGGCGATGATGATGATGATGTTGATGATGATGAACCTCTAAGTGGAAATGACAATGGAAGCTTAGGTAAAGATTGGGTCTTTATTGCTATCAAGGATGATTCTCCGAAACCTATCATTGAAGCAACTCATACTAAGGAGAAGGCTTTAGCTACTAAAATTGAAGAAAATAATGAATGGGTTATAGACAGTGGATGCTCACATCACATGACTGATGACAAGAGAAAATTTCTATCACTACAAGAATTTGATGAAAGACTAGTTAGATTTGGAGACAACAAGGCATGTAGGATCAAAGGCAAAGGAACAATATCATTGGATGGTAAGACTAATACTAATAATGTTTATTATGTCGAAGGCTTGAAGTATAATCTTTTAAGTGTAGGTCAGATGGTGGATAGAGGATTTCATTTGTGATTCAAGGATGGAAAATGCAAGATCATCAATAGATCTAGATTGGAAATTGCTTCCGGAACCAATACCAAAAGAAAAAAATTTCATTTGAACTCTAGTCAGAAAGCTTGTTTGATTGCTCATATTGATGAAAGTTGGTTATGGAATAAGAGGATGTGTCATGTAAATTTTGATTGCATAGTGAAGATCACTTCAACACAAGCTGTTAGAGATTTGCCCAAGATTGTAAAACCTTATAATCTGGTATGTAGAGAATGTCAAATGGGTAAGCAAGTCAAAACTTCTTTTAGAACTATACATGATAAATCTAATAAAATTCTTGTTCTTATTCATACTAATCTGTGTGGACTGGCAATGACTAAAATATTTCAAGGTGATAGATATTTTATGTTATTTATTGATGACTACTCTAGAATGATTTGGGTTGCATTTTAAAATAAAATCAAAAGCTCTTGTGAAATTTAGAATCTTCAAAGCTATGGTTGAGACTGCTCAACAAGACTGAAGATAAAATGCTTAAGATCAGATAAAGGTGGTGAGTTTACATCTGGTGAACTCAATGATTTTTTTGAGAAGAATGGAATCAAAAGACAATTTTCTACACCTAGAACTCCACAATAGAATATATTGGTGGAAAGGAAAAATAGAACCATATTGGATGTGGCAAGGACAATGATGACTAAAGCTAAATTGTCTGATATCTATTGGAGAGAAGTTGTCAATACCATTGTATATACTTTCAACAGAGTACACATAAAAGGTGATACCAGTAAGACTTCTTATGAATTATGGTTTGGTCATACTCCTACTATTAGATATTTCATAATTTTTGGAAGTAAATGCTACATTAGAAGAGATGATTCATTGGGAAAATTTGATCCTAGAAGTGATGAAGGAATATTTTTGGGTTATTCTACTAAGACTAAAGCATATAGATGTTATAAAAAAAGATTAAATAGGATAATGGAGAGCATAAATGTTAAGGTGGATGAACAACGCTGTAATCAAATCAGATCATATGACTATGGACTAGAAGATGAATTTATCAGACCTAAACCGATAATGCAAGAAGTTGCTCAAAGCATTGAATCAGTGACTCCAAAAACATCAAAAAATTCAACTGTGAGTGTTGAACAACAGAGAGAGTTAGTAAATCAATAAAATTCAAAGACTCTCAGGTATGTGAAACTAAATCATTCTGAAGATCAGTTCATTGGAGATAAAAGAATAGGTGTGATGACTAGAAGAAGGCTAGCTACTGAAGAGGCATATTTGATTTCTCAAATTGAACCGAAATCATTTATTGAAGCAAGTAAAGATGAAAATTGGATGAAAGCAATGGAAGAAGAATTCAATCAGATAGAAAAGAATAAGACATGGGTATTAGGTCCTAGACCTAAAGATAAGAATATTATTGGAACTAAATGGGTTTTCAGGAACAAATTGAATGAGTAAGGTCAAGTTGTAAGAAACAAGGCTAGATCAGTTTGCAAAGGTTATTCATAGGAAGCAAGAGTTGATTATGGTGAGACTTATGCTCCAGTTGCAATAGGAAATCTACATTTAGCAACCTGATGGATTTTCTTTATTAGAAGACAAGGACATGGTTTTGCAAATTGAAGAAAGCTTTATATGGACTAAAATATGCTCCTAGAGCATGGTATTCTAGATTGGGTAGATGTATTTCTAAGCTCGATTTTGATGAATACTAAGAGGGGGGGGTGAATTAGTATACTAAAAAATATTGTACTTAAACACTTTAATAGTCTGGCAGTAAACTGGTAAAACGGTTTAGCAAACAAACTGGTTAAAACACATGCAAACCAAATAGAAAATAATGCATTCACCCAAAGAAGCACAATCACCATAACACAAGATTTTGATGTGAAAATCCAAATGGGAAAAACCATGGTGAGATGAAACTCACAAGTAACTATTTGCAGAATAGTAACCAGACCGGTTAAGGTCATACAATGTTCTTTACCAGAACAGATCATGTTAGGAATCTCAATCTTTGTTAGGAGATAAGTCTGATTAAAGACTACCTTGTGAGAGGATTTCAGATCCATAGATGTGAACCACCTTGTTAGAGGATATACAAAGGATTTTCTGGGCCTACCCGGTTAAGTGTTTCTAACTTGTCAAAGATGTGAGTAATCAACAACTGAATGATCTAGCAAACGACACAGTCTGCTTGATTAGATCCATTATAGCTCATAGCTAATGCATTTCAGCATTACTTCAGTCTTCAGTAACTCCTTACTCTGTTACAACTCACATACTTGATCTTCTTAGTTAAGATCACACATTCAAGAGCTCATCAACCACCACAAACCCTATCAACTACACATGCACATACATATGCAAAACCCTAGACATGATGTCCTTAAAAGGAATCTGATTTCATGTTGGACCAATATGATTACATTGCAAGTTCCTAGGATCATTGTATCTAGACACATTTGGTAACACGACACAAAATCACCGTCAAAGTGTTGGTGGATGGTAACTCATCACAAAAATATACCAGTTGGTAACTCTTCAAAGAGTATTACTGGTTTGTCCAACTTTCCGGTTACCAATTGGTGACTCAGAGTAATACTGGTTCAAACATATTACCGGTTTACAAAAATTGAAGATTGGGAAAAAGATAACTGCCGCTTCTAGCTCCTTTGCTCCACTCTACTTGAGATCCTTAAACCAATTGATCTCTCTATGCCGCTTGGGTCTTTATACTGCTTGAGATCAGTAAACACTTTTTGCAAAACAACAGTAATCTAAAGACTACAACATGATACCGGTTTGGAACAATTACCGGTTGAGTATAATTCATACATTCTCAAAGTGATCTCATAGCAAGTGTGTGTCCATCAATGACAATCACAACATAATCATCAAAATGCCAACAATCTCCCCCTTTGGCATCGATGACAACACTTAGGAAAAATGTTGACATCTAAGTGTTTTACAACAAAATAATGCCATAAGTAAAATTACTCCCCCTAAGCATATACACTATTCCTTTTTCAAAAAATACAATGTATACTACTTCCTGTAGTGTCCTAAAATTGTGACACTTGCAATTTCAATTACATTTGGGTCTTCACGATGGTGGCACAACGTTGAACCTGAATGGAGACCCCGAAACCTGCTTGCGACACCAAAAACTGCATCTTTTTGCACCTTGGCCTGATCCCTCCTTTCACCCTGTTGTCCCGGGAGGTGGGACCATGGCGCCCAGTGCCCTGGTCCTTCAGGACTAGGGTGCCTAGCGCCCTAGTCCCCCAGGACCATGGCGCCCAACGCCCTGGTCCCTGGCCCTATTTTGGGCCGGTCTCCTTTTGGGCATCGGGTCTTGAAGTTTGCAAATTGGAAAATAATGCTTCTAGGTTGGCCTAAGGTCGGAAAAATCAGTCTCCTAACCCTAATTGACAAGTATATAAACTACATTTCCTCTCCTAGAAAGGGAGTAAGGAAAAAGGGAGGAAAACATATGTGTGCAAAAGGCAGAAGCGATATTCAAACATTCAAGCATTCAAGCATTCCTTCAAGCAATTGAGCATTCTAAGTCTCCATTCAAGGCTAGGTGTTGCATTCAAGACAAGGATTCAACCATTGAAGAGGAGATCACATACAACATACAACATACTACATACATTACACCTTCGCATGTAAGAATACTAACATTCTTACAACAAGGTATCAGTATTGGTTTACATTACAAACATTTACATTTACAACATTCTCATTTCTTGGTTAATTCCAAAACTGAGGTTTGACCTAAAGGCAAACCCCTAATCCCTAACCCCCCAATCATCCTCTCTTTTCTATGTGTAGGTTGCAGGTACGTGGCTGTAATTGAAGATCTGGAATCCTTGTGCAGAGACGAACAAATCCCCCTTCATTTCGCGGATTTTTCGGAGGACCGTGTGCACTCCGGCGCCATCGTCCCATCAACTTTCGCTCAAATTTGTAGGGAAGCACCGTCTCGACATTTTATTGCTAATTCCAGGTCCGCAGCTTCATCCCGTATCCCTATCTCTGTTTATAAGCGAATCTTTCTTACTTTACATGCATTCCTAGTTCAATCATTCTATCTACATTCTTTACGAAAGAGGGTATCCTTGATGTCTTAACCCTTGAAACTCATTTAGAATCCAATCCTGCATTGTGTGGGATTGGATCTTGTGGGTTTCAACTCCTCTTTTGAATGTAAAGTCTCTCCTAAGTGAAAACCATCAACCCTAGTGACCTCCCTTCTCTCTCCTTGGAGTTGGGGAGGGGAGAACAACTAGGGTTCGATTTTTCCGCTTTACACTTCCTTACTAAGATAAACAGGAAATTATGCATCAAAATTTTAAATACAAAATACAGAATACTACTCCTCCTTTGCCAACAATCACAAAGTATAGTTGAAAAACCCCTGTTCCATTAGCATTAAAAACCGATTTAAAAAGTTTATGACAATAAGGAGTGAAACTTGTCAAAAACTGATTTAAAATCCTACATAAATGTCTTCATGGATAAAGACCATGATTCAACCAATGAGGTAGCAACCTCATTCTCCGTTTGCATCTGATAAACCTACTCTTCCATGGCATCCATGGTACTCATCTCTTGAGTAACCATTAGGGCATCTATATTGAGGTAGTATTTCTGGAGAATTTGTAGTCTTGGCAGTAGGACCCGTTGAAGTTCCTGCAAATTATGTGTCTGGTTGCTTATCTCTGCCTCTAGTCTTGTAGACTGTAGTTGAAACCGGTGAGCAGTTTGTCCATATGTGGAGAAGGAATCATATGGCATCTTGAAGGTGCTAATAAATGACTGCATATCAGATTGCAGTTTGTCCTTCTAAGTGAGCACATCATCACAAAATAAATGAGGTTGACAAATCTTGCTAAGTAGTAGATTGTCCTCATCCATTGCATCCTTGATGTCATTTTGTGCCTTCTAAAGTTCTAACCAAAGCTCATTCAACTTCTTCACCAAGGCAATGTTTAGAGCCTTTTCATGCTCCTTTTTGGCATTTGTTTTTGCAACTTCTTCCAGGCTTTGGACTTGGTCTTCCACAACTGTACATAGAAGCTTTAATTGGGAAAGTAAGGAATCGGTACTTGGGAGGTTTATACCGGGTATCAAATTGGTGAGTGTTTCCACCGCAGTTTGGATAACTTCTTCCTCCTTTTTCCTCCTAAGAGCATCCAATCGCTCTTGAGCAAGCTTAATGCTCTGCAGTAGATCTGATTCATTTGCAGAGTGGAGGTCAATAGGACTGGTAATGTCAGCCAGTTTGACTTGACTACCGATTGACTTTGGAGTCTCCATCTGAGTGCTCTATGCCGCTTCTTCTTTCTCTTTGGCCTTTTTCCTATCTTCTTCTGCCTTCTTTTTCTCCTCTTCTTTCCACTTCTCTTCATCTTCATCCTTTTTCTTCTCCTCTTCCTTTTTCTTTTCGTCTTCCTTTCTCTTCTCCTCTTCCTTTTTCTTCTCCTCTTCCTTTCTCTTCTCCTCTTCCTTTTCCGCTTCCTTCTTCTTCTTCTCATCCTCTTGTTTCTTATTCTCCTCTTCTTTTCTCTTTTCTTCTTCTTTCTTTTTCTTCTCATCCTCTTTCTTCTTTTCCTATTCTACCTGTTTTGTCTTTTCTATCTCCTATTTCTTCTTCTCTTCTTCTTCATGTTTTCTCTTGTCTTCCTCCTATTTCTTCCAACCTTCTATTTCTACTGGTGCATCCGGAGTAACATTATCACCGTTTAAGGAATCAACATCAATCGGTTCCATTTGAGTGGTGACCGGTTCTCCTTCACTGTTGTATACTTCATCTGGTTGAGTGATTTCCGGTTCTTGCTCTGCTTTCCTATTGGCTTCAGCCACTTCATGTAGTCTTAAAGTTGATTGAGCAAGGGAGTGGGTATCTTTGACCACTTCCATAACTTTTCCTTCCAATAACAAGAGTCTTCTTCTTCTCATGAAGAAGAGGCCCTTATATCTCTCCACCACTTCATACAGTTCTATTTTAGGTACATTAGGAAAGTATTGTGCAAATACTTCCTCTCTTATTTCTTGTTCCTTTTCTATGGCAATGTACCACTTGTTTTCTAAAGAATTATACAAAGAATAAGGCGTCTTAGATTTAATTTTTGATGGTCATCGATCATTAATACATAAATAATTGATAACTTCCTGTTCAACTTCTTTCTTTTCATCATCATTAAAATCATCAAAGCACTCTTTTAAATCACCAAGTACTTTTCTTCTAATATTCTTAATTATTCTTTGACAATGTGTCAAAGGTTTGTAAAAGGAAATATCAATATTTACCGTGCAGATGATGTTGGTTCACTCTTTGTATTTTTCTTTGCTTGCCTAGTCTTCTTAGGCTGTTCTTCAGAGACAGTGTCCTCTGAGTCTGGTGTATTTCTTTTTGTCTTCTTCTTCCTCTCAAAGACTTTGGCAGGTGCAACTTCTGGTTTCTTCTTTGCTGGTGACCACTTGGTCACTTTGGGACTTGTTGTAGTAACCGGTGCCGATGCTGAAGGCATTGCCTTTCCCTTGTTTACTAAGGGTTCTTGAACTGGTGTAACCCTTTCCAAATAGGTGTCGGTTCTCTTTTCCTTTGGATCAAGGGGTGAGGCAATTAGGGTAGAGGCATACCCATCTAACATGTCATTCATTACCTCATATCCCATTGGTTCCACTTCTTCTTATCTAGGCTCAATCACCTCCATTATGCACTCATCAACTTTGATGGTGAAGTAGATGTCTTCCTCATACTTTTTGACTATATCCTCTGATATTTTTACTCTTTGGTTTATTTTGCATCTAAACTCATCAAAATATTTGTTCAACACTTCTGGATAACTGGTTCCAACTGCTTGTAGGCTTTCCTTGATTTCCTTTGTCACCAGTTGGTTAGCAGACCACTGAATATCACCTACTCCTGGAAAGTAGCCTTGAAAGTAGAAGAACAACCCAACCAATAGTTGTCAAACTTAAATTTCAGGGCATTGTCCTGTTTGATCGACTTGAGGTCAACAAGAGTTGTGTTTGCATACTAGTGCACAGATCAAACGATGCATCTTCCTTTATCATCCTGTGGGCGGCATTTACCGCTGCAGCAGAGACAAAGTTGATTCTGCTGGCATGGAACGTCTAGTATCCTACCACCATACATGTCTATTTGACAAGACCATCCTTGATGGAATTGACAGTCATTCCCCATGAATCACTCATAGAACCGGCGAGCTTGGTCATTTATGTCTTGCTAATCTTTCTTAGGGTTGGCACTTCACCGACGTTGTAGAAATTGGTGACAGCATGAATCACTTCTGGTGTGATAGCATACGTTCATTCTAAGTACATCTTATCACTATGTACTCTGCTCAGAATAATTCGAATGTGATCATCTAAAAATTCTTCAAGAAAATAGGCTGCGTTGTGAAGTTTCTTCTTTTCCAGAATGCTGAATTCTGGTTTAATCTTCTTATCCTTTCCGCAAAACAGACTCAATTGGGAATGGATCATCAGAGATCCTAGGTCTTCAATCTTGCAGTCAATGAAATCTGAAATGCCTTCTTCCACTATGACACCAGCGGGTATTTGAGATAGGGCATTGTATTTTGCCTTCCGTTGAATGAAATCTACAGAATCAACAGGTGCAGTAGAGCTAGCATGTGATGTTGAAGCCATGATAAACAGAATTTTGAAAAATACCTTCGTAGATCAAAATTTAGGGCTTCGCAATTTGAACTTCACTACACACTCCTTCGGTTACTGAAATACCACTTTGTGTTCTACACTTCTCCAACAAATGTTTGGTTCAGATTCTTCTTTAGGATTTTGATAAATTCTTTGAATTGCAATGTAAATCCCTTTTCTTCACTCTACACTTAAAAAAATTCTTTGCTAAAAAAAAATGATAGTGAGAAATGATTTGAAAAGTTCCTTTTAAATAGATTCTCCACCTACCATAATAAATGCTCCACTATTAGGGCATAAACCCTAATTTTGCCTTATATTATTTTCGGTCTTTTGCCAATCTAGCAGGTATCTCATATCGATTAACGTCTTTTACTGGTGTCAATTGAGGGTTCAAGATATTTCACCATTTGCTCCCCATAATCTTTTCTAATGCTTAGTTTGCCAGTTCAACAACTTCCACACTTGGTGCAGAAACAGGTTCTTCTTGAATCACTTCTTCTAGCTTCTTCTTCCAGATTTTCTTCATATCTACTTGAACAATTTCAACATTAATTTTTCCTTCCCAAGTGACTGGTATATCATCAAATATACTCTTTCTTGCTCTGTAGAATCTTGTTGTATGACTTGGTTTGTTGCAGTGATAGCAAACCATTCCAAGTGTTCTCCAAGGTCCATTATTCATGTTTCCATTCTTCCTTCTGCATGTTGTAGCAGTATGACCATGACCATGACAAATCACATAGATTGCTCTCCATCCAGTTGCCACTTGATAGCCACCACTCCCTGACTGATGACTATAGGTATTAAACCGGTTTGGGTTCCGGTTCCCAGAGGGTTCAAGAAAAACTCCTTGATTCCTTTGTGGATAGCTTCCAATATTGTGCATGACAGGCCTGCATTCAAATGCTCTATGCCCAGACTTGTTGCATGCATAACAATTACCATTGAATCTATTGGATCTAGGCTTATCATTTAGAAAATAAGGAAAATTATTGTAAGCCTTACTTCTACATACATTAGCAGTGTGTCCATCCTTGAGACAGTTAAAGCAAATAGGTTTGAACTTTTTCTTACCTTTATCCTTTGATGCCGGTTGTTTCTTTGATGCTCCACTTTTTGTTCCAGAGGTCTCACCTTCCTCATATTCAGAGAAACCAATTCCATTTGTATTCTTTACCGGTTTAGCTGATTCAAGCTTCTTCTCTAGCTTAACAGAGCTCTTATTGAATTTGGCAAGTATTTCCTTTGACTCAGCGAGTTCTTTGGAAATGGCAGCATTGGGTTCCTTCAAGGTTGCATTCTCAGAGATAGCCATGTTTAGTTCACCTTGCATTTCTTATTTTTCCTTTTTGCTTTCATGAAGACGAGCAGTAAGTGTACTAATCTCTTGCTTTATCTTGGAGATCTCATGATCTCTATCTTTTACCAGGCCTTCAGCTTTCCTCTGGTTCTCAAGCTCTTGACACATTCTGATAGTTAGGCCTTCAAGTTCCCTTCTTAGATTGGCATTGGACTCATTCAGTTTTTCAACTTCTTGAATTAGGGCTTCCATGTCCGCTTCATCAGAATAACTGTTTTCAGTTAGCTCCATCAGTTTTTCAGCATGCTCTCTTCTTTTTGCTTGAGAGGCCTTATATTTGACCATAAATTCATCATAGGCTTGCTCAGACTGAGTGAGCTGATGAGTAAGTTCCCTCACAATGTATTCCCCCATATCTCTTTCCAAGTGGTTAGACTTATAGAAAGGTTGGCTCTGATACCAATTGATGAATACTAAGAGGGGGGGGGGGGGGGTGAATTAGTATACTTAAAAATACTGTACTTAAACACTTTAATAGTCTAGCAGTAAACTGGTAAAATAGTTTAGCAAACAAACCAGTTAACACACACACAAACCAATTAGAAAATAATGCATTCACCCATAGAAGCACAATCACCATAACACAAGAGATTTTGACGTAGAAACCCAAATGGGAAAAACCACAGTGAGATGAAACTCACAAGTAACTATCTTCAGAATAGTAACCAGACCGGTTAAGGTCAGACCGATTAAGGTCATACAATGTTCTTTACCAGCACAGATTCTATTAGGAATCTCAATCTCTGTTAGGAGATAAGTCCGATTAAAGACTACCTTGTGAGAGGATTTCAGATCCACAAATGTGAATCACCTTGTTAGAGGATTTACAAAGGCTTTTCTGGGCCTACCCGGTTAAGGGTTTCTAACTTGTCAAAGATTTGAATAATCAACAAGTGAATGATCTAGCAAATGACACAGTCTGCTTGATTAGATCCATTGTAGCTCATAGCTAATGCATTTCAGCATTACTTCAGTCTTCAGTAACTCCTTACTCTATTACAACTCACAGACTTGATCTTCTTAGTTAAGATCGCACATTCAAGAGCTCATCAACCACCACAAACCCTATCAGCTACACACGCACATACATATGCAAAACCCTAGATATGATGTCCTTAAAATGAATCTGATTTCATGTCAGTCCAATAGGATTACATTGCAAGTTCCTAGGTTCATTGTATCTAGACACATTTGGTAACACGACACAAAATCACCGTCAAAGTGTCGGTGGATGGTAACTCATCACAAAAATATACCGGTTGGTAACTCATCACAGAGTATTACCAGGTTGTCCAACTTTCCAATTACCAGTTGGTGACTTAGAGTAATACCAGTTCAAACAGATTACTGGTTTACAAAAATTGAAGACTGGGAAAAAGATAACCGCCACTTCTGGCTCCTTTGCTCCGCTCCGCTTGAGATCCTTAAACTGCTTGATCTCTCTATGTCGCTTGGGTCTTTATACCGCTTGAGATTGGTAAACACTTTCTGCATAACAACGGTACTCTAAAGACTACAAGATGATACCGGTTTGGAACAATTACTGGTTGAGCATAATTCATACATTCTCAAAGTGATCTCATAGCAAGTGTGTGTCCATTAATGACAGTCACAACATAATCATCAAAATGCCAACAGGTTTTAGAAAAGGTAATGCTAATAGTAACTTATATTATAAAATTTAGCATGAGAACATACTGATTATTGAAGTCTTAGTGGATGATATCATTTTTGGAGGAGAAGAAAGCCTATGCATGAAATTTGTTGATGATATGAAGAATGAATTTGAAATGTCTATGATTGGTGAGATGAAAATTTTCTTAGGTTTGCAGATTACTCAGACTGATAAAGGTATTTTCATTTGTCAAACTAAGTATGTGAAGGAATTGCTTAAAAATTTTGGACTTGAGAATTCAAAACTTGTCGGTACTCCTATGATAACTGGTTGAAAATTGTCAAAGGATGATGAATCTCCCAAAGTGAATCCAAGTAGATACAAATCAATTATTGGTGGATTGATGTACTTAACTCAAACTAGACCTGATATAATGAATGTTGTTTGTATTGCTTCTAGATTTAAGTCAGATTCTAGAGGAACTCATGATATTGTTGTCAAGAGGATATTTAGATATTTGGAAAGTACAACAGACCTTGGGTTATGGTATCCAAAGATTGATGATTTCAGAATATGTTCCTATATAGACTCTAATTGGGCAAGAGATGTGGATGATAGGAAGAGAACCACCAATAATGCATTCTTTCTTGGAAAGAAGTTGGTTTCATGGCTTTTTAAGAAACAATCATGTACTTCAGTATCTACTGCTAAAGTAGAATATGTAGTTCTTGCAACCAATTGTACTCAGATTTTATGGATGAAATAGATGTTGAAAGATATAAGGATAAGTTATGATGAGCCTATTGTTATTCACTGTGATAATACTACTACTATTGATATGTTAAAGAATCCGATATTTCATTCCAAATCAAAACACATTTCTATAAGGTATAATTTATTGAAGGAAAAGGTTGAAGAAAAGAAGTTAGATTGGTTTATGTGCCTACTAAGGAGCAAATTGCAAATATTCTAAGAAAACCATTGCCTAAAGATACTTTTGAATACCTCAGAGATCAGTTCGGGGTTACCAACCCTCCAGAAGAGACTTAGAGATGCAGGAATGCATCAATTCGGTAAGCTTATCAGATATTTTCTTTGATCCAGGTTGATGAGATGATGCTACTACTTAGGGGGAGTAGTCAGCTGTTTTGTTCAATATTTTTGGTTTGGTATCCGTCCTTTGTCATTGATGTCAAAGGAGGAGAGATGGTATTCATGTGAAAATTAGTCACATCTTTGGAGGATATTGTTGGCATTTCTTGGCACTTGGATATTTTCACATTTAGTGTTGCCATCAATGCCAAAGGGGGAGATTGTTGGCATATGTTGGATTTGGTTAAGTGTTGTCATTGATGTCAACACTTTATCTTGGTTAGATATGGTTCTATTATCCTGGTTTGTCTTGGTGTTTTGGCTTCGATTCTAATTCGGTGTGATCAGATCCTTGGATGTGGTTTTGGATGCTTATTATGGATGGTTATATGCTTGCCATATTCTATTGGTTCATGTTTTGGTTCTCCAGTATTTATTGCTTATGTTCCCGGTTGGTATTTCCTAGTACTAGTTAGCTTTACCGGTAAGTGATATTTGATGTTTTGATCAGACGATTTTGGTCCGGCTTATGGAATCAAATTATATCATGTTGAAGGTGCTTCTTGATCATATTTTGAGTGTTTGGTGACTTTGCATTGGATGGCGTGTTGTTATGGTGGTCCTATTTGGATCCCGTTAGACTTTATATGTTATTGCATTGAGGGTTTCTACCAGTTGGTGAAACATTTTGGATTTTGGTCTTAACGAAATTTCCAATGGATATAATTGTTTGAATATTTGAATTAGGTCCATTCTATGTAATGTAAATCATAATATTGGTTTGGTGATACCGCGTAATGTAATTTTTGTTATTATGGGTTTTGGGTTTAGGGTTTAGCCGACCTTATCATAAGGTTGATGATCTGTATTTATAGGTGACTTATTCATGTAACATGTAAGAGGTGTGGGATCGATGGTTATGTCTACATTATCTGGTGCAAGGGCACCAAGACCAACAAAGGCAACCATACAACCATTTGAGGCTAAGAAGGAGTTTAATTCATCAATGAATGTCAAAATGATCAACTATGAGTTGTTAAGGCCAAAAATGACTTTTGAAAAACAAAGTTGTAAAATGTTGGATATTGGGTCAAAACACCCAAAAATGGATTTAGGAGGGTTTAGTTCATTTGAAATGCAATAAGGGATGAAAATTATTTTGTTTTTAATGTTTTTGTCAAAGTTGTAATGCATTTTCCAAATTGCAAATTCAAATTTTCAAAAAGGCAACGGTTAGGAAGAATTAGGTGGGAAACTAGTTTTAAGTATTTTTGTGTTAAATAAGCAATGTAACCAGCCATAAGTTGGTTGAACAGTCATAGAGGAAGGTTTATAAAGTCATTTTAATGCTTTATACAAAATGGTGAAGGCTTGGTGTACGGACAACATCTGGAAGAGTAATAAAACTCAGATTTTGAAGCCATTTCCTGATTTTTTATGAACTTGTGAGGGTTTTATTTGGTATAATTTATATGATACATTTTTAGTGCATTTATTTCATCATTGAATACCTCTATGAATTCTTTGAAGACACTACTAGATTATAAAATTGGTTTATTGCTGACTGTCCCAGAATTTTGTCACTTTTTCCTTAACGGTTTTGACAAATTTTAATATTATGGTCATTCCATGAATGATATGACTTTGATTCTCATGGAGTGGCTATAAAATGACATGTAAAATATTTCCTAACAACTAAATGTGTAGATAACAGGGTTTAAGAGAGGTGATCACCATTGTTTGCTTGGAAAGCCTAGTGAAGAGGCTAGGTAGGGTGAGGGTTGGAGAGATCTACCCATTGGAGGGGTATATTTTATGATTTGTATAGTTGTATGTTGGCTATCTAAAGGTGAAACAATAGTCAATCGATTCCAGAAGTGTGTGGAAGGGTGAGATTGGAGAAACCATTGATTTTAGGGCTTTTTGATGAAAATTTGGGGCTTTGGGGGTTAGAGGCCTCATAAACTGAAATTGATTGTGGATTACTTCATTATCTATCATATACTAAGACTTTTTTGAGGTTATAAGTACCCAGTAGTAATATTTCTTGTAGTTTCTTTGTTAATCCACCATTTTAGTTGCTTGAAAATGAAGGACAGTCAAAAAAAAGAAGATACGTTTCAAAACAACTTGCTAAAGGCTCTGAGTATATTATAGAAAAACCAAAAGGGTATCCGAATATCCATTTTATTTGTCTAGTGTTTTGGAAGTTTTTGGAGTTATCATTAAATTTCTCTCGTTGCTGCACTAGTTGGGATTCTAGGCCTAGAAGGAGCAAATTTGGAGTTTGAGCATTTGGGTATTGAATAGAAGACTAAAACCAGTTGAATCATTTTATATTAGACCTAAGAACATATTCTAAGTCATCATTTTCCTTAGGTGAAGTCTTGATCCATATTTGGTTCATTTGAGCCATTTAGGGCATTTGTAAGCTGAAGGAAATTTGCCATTTCTTACCTTGATATCATACAAAGTATTCATTACCTATTTGGGAATTGTTTCATACCACCATACCTCTACCTAATTTGCATCATTATCAGAGGAACTTTTATGTGCGAACAAGTGATATATCATTCGGCAGAAGGTTTTGATATGCAATAGTTTTGATTTCTAATAGTAAATTGATTCACCCTCCCCTATCAGTTTACTCCTGGTATCAGATCTATCTAATAGTTCGCACATACAACACTCTCAAAGAACACATACACCACACAGACACACCACTTACATGATTATCACCCTTAATTATATAAATCATCAATCTTAATTCCAAGGTCGGTTCAATGCATAAGACTTGATTACAAAATTACATCACACAGTACATAAATCAATATGCGGGTCAATACAATGTCAGAAAGCACATAGCATGAACCCAAATCAAAACCTCAAACACAAAATACCACCGAATATCTCATGAAGATCATCTGCAACACACATTAACCATCGAGTCATCCAGAAAGTCGCATAACACGAAGAATACCACTGGACCAACAAAATCTTTAATAACATGCACAATGATCAATGCAGACCAACAAAATGCATAACATACAATGTAGAAACACAAACAAGAAACATGAATTCCTTTGAAACAACTCGAATCATCATCATCTCCCTTCCAGAGCTCAATAACACCAACATAAGTTACTGACAAACTGAAAGATATGCTTGTGAAGTTTCAAATCATGAACCACTCAAATTGAGGGCAGACATGAACGTCCCAAACACTCTCCAAAATCCACACAACATAATGAATCAATTTCAGAGCAATACAAACCAGAAATCACAACTCTGCAATACAAGGCCAACACAAAAACTAGTCACCACACCGGACTGCATAACTTGATCAAATCACCTTCTGGAACACTAAAACTCATGCTGAAACAACTGAAGATACCAATCTATGAATCCTTAAATTTGCATCAGTATATCTTTAATATATCAACCAAAATGACTCTCTGCAACACCGAAGCACAAGAACACATGAATATGTTGACATCAATGACAACAACACATTCCACCAACTCTAGTGTTCAACATAACAAGCTTATTATTGGGAAGACTAAGGAAGCGATCAAAGAAACAGAGAAGATCTTGAAGTCAGTCCTACTTAGGAACCAATTTGATGTTGTCTCAGAAGGAACTCATATTGGTGGTGAGTCATCTGTCCTAGAAGCTCATGGAATACAATCAAAAGATGAATAGGTTGAGCTAAATGTTTCTTATGTTCTAGGAGAAGGAGAGTTGAATAAAGGTAGTAATGTATTGGTGAAAGTAGATGCAATTGAGGATACTCAGAATCCTCTAGTAGTGCAAGCTAAGACATTTGTGAAGAATGAAGACCCAGTAAAGGAAGAAGTAGAGAAGGTGTCTAAGGAGAAGGAGGTTGAGGCCAAAGAACCTATTATAGAAGCAATATGCACTATAGGGGTAGTGAAGGAGTTCTTGGAGAAGGATCAACAAGAATTGTTTGATCCTAAATTGTTTCAAGGCCCTATGAACTTAGCCACTCTATCCCCTATTCAGAAGTTGCAATTAGCATCATTTTCTTAGGCTAAGGAAAGGGAAGACATGCTGAAATCTCACATTGGGGATAGTGAGTTGCTGAGTCTTGCATCTAGTGTCTTGGAGAAGATCATGCCTGCATTTTTCAAGGATTTATCTGATACTCCCTCTGACCAGCTAAAGAATCTAATAAAATCTATAAGTACTCATTTTGAATCTCTTGAGAAATCAACAGAGGTCAAGGTTTGAAATGAGTTTGATGCAAAAAGATTCAACTAAGTTGAAGGGAATGATTACAAATGATAGAGTTTTGTTAGACACTTATGTTAAGAGTATTCGAGATGCCTTATCTGAAGGAGGTAGTTTCTACAAATCATGTTTGTCATTGTCTAAATTTACTGAGGATATTGAGAAGCAAACTAAGCATAATGAAAAATAATTGGTAGGTATATCTCAATCTTTTGATCCTTTGACTATCTCAGTGGCTAGTCAGGAAGGGCAAGTTGTTTCTTTGCTTGACAAGATTAAGAGTTTAATGCATGATAAGGAAAAGGTTTTCTGTAGGGTTGGTGAGCTTCGAAGTCTAATTGGTCCTAAGATGGAAACAATGTTCAGTGCTTTGAATGAATCTCAAGATGCCATGGTTGTCAATGCTTCGACAGATCTTTAGATGGCAAAAATGTAGACATATATTCTCATTGGTCACATCTCAATTTTGGATAGTCTCAAGAAAGGTTGGGAGAGTGATTTGAGCTTACTAAAAATATTTTTGCAGATGTATTTAAGTTTTTGTAAGTTGATGAAGTCTATTTGTACATATGCAGTCTGTTCATAAGCTTTTTGTACAAGTTTTGGTATGTGGAACCCTTCCTTTCCCATTGATGTCAAAGGGGGAGTGTAGGAAAGTGAAAAATGTTATAATCATCTCTATGGGAGCTTTGAGAGTTTTGATTTTTGAGTTTTGCAGTGTATGTATATGTTGGTACTGATTTCGACACAACCATTTTTTACTAAGTGTTACCATCAATGCCAAAGGGGGA